>NC_091479.1:96937494-97238327 GCF_036971445.1 Narcine bancroftii | reverse complement strand
GAAATTTCAGTCAGGAGGATGAAATGGGAAGGTAAACTGGACAAGGAAGGGACTAGGTCTCTCACAAAAGAAGCCGCTGCTACCACCCCCCCCCCCCCCCCACCATTAGACTCATCAACAACAAACACAATCAGGGACTTATTTAAGGACTCTTAAATTTGCACTTTATTGATTTTTTTTCTCTCCCACTGTATTTATTTATTTACATGTGTACATCGAGTATATTTCCTTTGCGCTACCAATAAGGGGTAATTCTGCTTTGCCCGCAGGAAAAAGAATCTCAGGATTGTATGTGATGTATGTACTCTGACAATAAACCTGAAATCAGAAATCTGGAGAGGTCAGTAGTAATGAGGTATTGATGGTGGGTAATTGAAGGAGTGAAATATTTCCTCCGGAGAACAGAGAGGGTCTGAACCTCATTGAGTGAAAGTGGGGAGGAGTGAGAAAGCTTCATCACAAAGAAAGCAGAAATCAAAATACAAACCGCAGACAATGAAAACCTGAAACTCGGGAAATATTGGCAGTGGCCAGCAAACCTGTGAAGAAAGGTTGGAGACACCTCATCATTTCTCCCAGCCCATCAGAAAGTACTTGCATGGATACTTACTGAATCAATAAGATGACAGATCTGGGGAGGCTAGGGTTGTCTTCATGGCCTAACAACTTATTTCTATACTTCAATGGTAATAGCTCATTGTTAATTATTGTGGCCTATTTTCAATCCAATGCTAAATTTACCTTGAATAAAGAAAACAGAAAGGTTATTTGAGCCAACAATTTGTACTCGAGTTTTGCTCTCTTGAGTCTCTCCCTCCACAAACCCCACATCTCAGACTCTCAGTACATTTTTTCTTTTTATGAACTTTGAGTTTTCTTTTTACCATTTGAGCTTTAACCAGTTCCTGTGGTGGTGAGTTGTACACTTTTTGAACAAATAAGCACCTCCTTCTTTCTCTGTTAGATGAGAATAACGTTTATGCTTTGGTGTACCACATAATTGAAAATGTTTTCTCCACAGTCACCCCACCCAACCCATTCATAATTTTAAAGGCCTGGATTTCATACCCTACATGTCTTCACTAAAGAAGAAAATTTCCAGTCTTTTTATTCTTTCCTGATGGCCATAAATGTATCATTTAATTTTCATGGGCTTTAGTGCTGAGTGATTTACATTGCTGAATATAAATGATAAACTTTTTAAAGTCAATTTGATGGAAACAAGTGCCCCTGTTTTTAATATACAGAAAAATAATCCATTGCATTAACACCAGAGGACATCTGTACAAAATGAAAGAAGGAAAGTTTAGGGGAGACATCAGGTGAAAGTTTTTAAACACAGGGGTTATGGCGGAAGCTGGAACAATAGGGGCATTTAAGAGACTCTGGGACAGACATATGGATGAAAGAAAAATAGAGGGTTATGAGGTAGGAATTTTTTTTGGTTGGAATATATAGGTCAGCACAACATCGAGGATCAAAGGGCCTGTACTGTGCTGTAATGTTCTATATTCAATGTAATATGCCACTTAGATCTACTGTATTGTTAACTTTTTCTGAAGTAGGAACAAGGAGAGCATACTATGTGGGATGAGGAGATAGTGAGATGTGGGTAGAATTTGGGGTAAAAACCTCAAGGATATTGAAGTTTTGTAAATAATTGAAATTAGTGAGTGAGTTAGAAGGGATACACTGGCAGAGCAGTGCAGTTAGTGGGAAAGCTGGCTGGGGAAAGGCTGGGGAAAGAAAGGGGAAAAGAATTTGAGGAAGAGGAGTCCAGACCAACAGATAAAAGGTGTTAATTGGATACGATAAGAGGAAAGGTGAGAAGTGATTTTGTCTCTGTGAATGGAGACCAATGGAAAAGAGAAGAGAGACCAACAGAGCTGGACGAATGGAGACAGGGGAAAGAAGATTGGGGTGGGAGGCGGTGTTCTAACAGAAACCATAGAAGTAGACATTAATGTCATCCAGTTGGTCGATGAACAGACAGAAGATGGGGTGTTTTTTCTCAAATTTGTAGGTAATCTCAAGTCTGGCAGTGCATAAGACAATGGACACACATGTCAGCAAGGGAATGGGCCAGTGAATTAAAACAGGTGGCCATCGTGAGATCCATGCTAATGTGGTTGACAGAGCCAAGGTGTTTGATGAAGCCACCTCCAAGGCTGTGTCCAGTCTCTCCAATACATTGGACACCACAATGGGATTACTTCTCTCATAGGTCCAGAGACTCAGGTTTAATCCTGACCTCCCGTCTTGTCATTGTGTAATTTGCACATCTTCCCCATGACTACGTGGGTTTCCTCCCACATCCCCAAAATATGCTGTATATAAGTTGGCCGTATAAATCACCTGCAGAGCATAGCTAAATGGTGGAGTCTAGAGAATGTTATTTTTTATTGTCAGATGAACTAAGGTGTTGTTTTGTGAGCAGACCAGTTGGACATCTCATGCATAGTTCAACATTTAAGACACAGTACGAAAGTTCAAAGTTAGAGAGAGAGAGATCAGTTGGGATGGAGCAAAGGTTCATTCAAGAGTCTGATAACAGCGCGAAAGAAGTAAAAACACAAAATGCTGGAGAAGCTCAGCAGGTCAAACAGTGTCCGTTATGTAGCAAAGGTAGAGACACAGAACCGACGTTTCAGGCTTGAGGCCTTTATCACGGTATGAGAGAATGCTGGCAGGTGTCTGAACAATGGTAGATGGAGAGAGGAGGGAAGGGGCAGCAGCAGAGGGAGAGATGGGATGGCTGGGTGGGTAAGGGGGAAGGGAGGGGAGAACTGGAAAACTGGAAAGGGGAAGGGGAAAGTAAAGGCAAACAGTTAGCAGTCAATGTTAAGGGCATTTGGATGGAGAGTGCCAAGACAGAAAATAAGGTGTTGTTCAGGTGGTTAATGTGGGATAGTACGTAAGACCCAGAATCTGAAATGGTTGGTCACTGGGAGGTTGCTATTGTTGTGAATGGAGAGGAGGTGCTGAGCGAAACGATCTCCCAATCTGCGACCGGACTCTCTGACGTAGAGAAGGCCACAAAGGGGAGCACCGGATGCAGTAAACATGTCCTGTGGATGTACAAGTGAAGTGCTGCTTCACCTGAAAGGCCTGTTTGGGCCCCCAGCAGTGGTGAAGGAGGAGGAGTGGGAAAGAAATTATCTTTCAATCTGTTGGTGCATCATCTCCTATCTCTTCTTTCAGAGGGGACGGTGGGGGGAGGAGGTTGAAGAGAGTTTGGAAGAATAGATTGCAGAGAGAAATTAGTGAGGGAATGGGACAGTTTTGTTTTCCATTCACGAAGAACTATAAAATATTTAAAATTTTATTCACAGCATGTTAGAAGCTGAATCTGCCCATTTACACCTGTGGCACCCAATTATACCTAAAACCCCATATATTTTGGAGGGTGGGAGGAAATACAAGAAGGAAAGAGATGAAAATAAATATCACCTTTTTGAAGATATTTTCTATATTAAAGGAGCCACCCAGGACAAAGGGGCTTATTTAATTAGCACCCCATCCACCATCTGAAAAAGGTTTCTCGCCATAACTGATACACTGTGGCTGTAGTTCGTCCCATCAATAAAAAGTCCACCATTAACTTCCAAAGTAATTTTTAGCAGCTTGTTCCAAATCTGTGATCACCATCTGTTGTACATACTCAATGCACAGAACAACTACCATCCAAAGGTTTCTACTGCAAGTCACGCACCACTCTTCATTGTTGCTGGAGCTCACTTCCTGTTAACCCGATAGATGTACTTTCACTGCAAGGCATGCAGTTTGCTAGGAAGGTAGCTCACCACCATTTTCTCGAGGTTGATCAGAATAAGTTCTGGTCTGGCAGTAGCAGATATGGAATGTAAATTAATAAATGGAATAATTGAGATAAAGATCTAATGTCCCAACTTTTGAATTATTTTGTCGGCATTTATGTGACTCCTTAGAAAGGAATTTCTTCAAGTTTTTAGACAATAACACAGAGGAACAGAGATAGGTTATTTTGCCCATCGAGACTGGCCCACCATTCAATTATGAACTGACTTATTTTCCCATTCAGTCCCACTGCCCGGCCTTCACCTCCGAACCTTTGATGCTATGGCTAATCAAGAACCTATCAATCTTCTGTCTTAAATATACCCAATAACCTGGCCTCCACGAGTGGCTGTGGCAATAAATTCCGTAGATTTACCACCCTCTGGCTGAAGAAATCCTTATGTATTTCTTTTCTAAGCAGATCCCCTTCAATCCTGAAGTCGTGCCCTCTTGTCCTGGACTCTCGCAGCATGGGAAACAACCTTTCTACACCTCCTCTATTCATGCCTTTCAACATTCAAAATATTTCAATGGGATCCTCCCTCATTCTCCTAAATTCCATTGAATACAGGCCAACAGCTGAAAAACACTACTCATATGATAACCCTTTCATTCCTGGAATCACCCTAGTGAACCTCCCCTGAACACTCTCCAATGTCAGCACATCTTTTCTTAAACGAGGCGCCCAAAACTGCTCAATACACCAAGTGAGGTTTCACCAGTGCCTTATAAAACCTCAACATCACATCCCTGCTCTTATATTCTATTCTTCTTGAAATGAATGCCAGCATTGAATATGCCTTTTTCACCACTGTCTCAACATGCAAATTTACCTTCAGGCTATCCTGCATGAGGACTCCTAGGTCCATTTGTATCTAGGTACTTTCAATTTTCTCCCATTTAAAATATAGTCTGCTCAGTTATTTTTTCCACCACCAATGTGCATGACGGTACATGTTTGAAAATGAAACAACGCTTTTCAGACTTTCCCATGTTTACTCACCAAATTCATGGCTTCCAGCGTCATCATGGGTTGAAGCCAATGGTAGCACCTTTTGCCCAACTCCCTGCGATGCCAGCTGTCCCTGAGCACCTCACGTGGAGTTCAATGGGGGTAGCGCAAGCATCTGCAGCTTTTCCAGCTGTCAAGCTGCTAAACCTGTCCATTGAACCTGTGCCAAGTTTAATCTGGCACTAGTACAGCAGTCCCACTAAAATGAATGGGAAACATTGCCTGCTGAGAGAAAGGTAAGGAGGCATTTTGTTATTATTTAATTAACCTGGATTAAATGCTTTTAATTGGCTTGAAGCATGTGTGAGCTTTCTTTCTGAATTCTTTTAAAAATTAATAAAGATGACTTTTTTTTAAAGGCTGTGTATTTTTTTGGGAAAGCTGGGACCTCACATTGAAGTAGCCTTTACTCTGTGCACATCTGTGCCATTGAATTGAGAGGCAGGATCGCAGGGGCAGGCTGTAAACTGGGCCAGTTTTGGTGGAACCAGCCATTTCAGGGCAACAGGAGATTTGGCCCAATTACTTCTTCTAAATTTATCTTTGATTCTGCATGTCAGTCAATATCTCTTGCTGTTTAATTCGACTTTCTAAATCTGAATTTCAGGCACCAGAACCTCAAAACAGAAGGAGGCCTCCAGACCCTTCAAGGCTGCCCTGCTTTTTGATATGATCCTCGCTGACGTATCCCAGGCCTCAACTCCCATTCCTTGCCAGTCCTCCATTGCCCTCAATTCCCGATCTTTCAGAAATGTACCCTACCTCCAAAGAAGATCTGGCCTCCAAAACCCTGCATGGTGAAGATCGGCAGAGATTCAGATTCAGAATCAGAATTTAGTGTCAGGGACAAGTCACGAAACTTGGTGCTTTGCAGCAGCAGACTGCAAAAATTCATATACACGATGTTACAACAATAAATAGAAAAAAATAGTGCAGGAAAAGTAAGGCAGTGACTGTGGTTCATTGATTATTCAGGAATCTGATGACAGCGGGGAAGAAGCTGTCCTTGTGCTGCTGAGAGCTCCTCTTTAGGCTCCTGTACCTTTATCCCCCAATGGTAGCAGCGTGAAGAGGGCATGGCCTGGGTAGTGGGGGGGTCTTTGAGGATAGAGGCTCCATTTTTAAGACTCTGCCTCATGTAAATGTCCTCGATGGATTGAAGTCTGGTGCCTGTGCTGAGTTAACAACTTTCTGGATTTTTTTTTTGTCCAGAGAGTTGGCACCTGACTGTGATGCAACCTGCCACAATGCTCTTCATGGTACACCTGTAGAAGTTTTCGAGAGTCTCGGTGACATACCGAATCTCCTCAAACACCTCACAAAGTATAGCCGCTGGCGAGCCTCCTTGATTTCATCGACATGGAGGCTTCAGGTCAGATCCTTGGAGATGTTGACGCCCAGGAATTTGAAGTTCCTGATCCTCTCAACTATTGAGCTCTCGACGAGGACTGGGTCGTGTACCCCTGACATCCTTCTGAAGCCCACAATCATCTCCTTGGTTTTGCTAACGTTGAGCGCAGGTTGTTGGCGTGACACCACTTAACGAGTTGATCTATCGCCCTCTTGCAAAGGAGACAAAAAACAAACTATGATAAGTCAGCAAGAAGCTTAGAGCACTGGCACCACACGACACAGTGAGTCTCAGAGCTTCCAACACCTGGGACAAGAAGGCCACTGTTCTGGAGGAAGTAAATCCAAGATCCTACACTCTCAGAACAGAGGATGGTCAAATACTGAGGAGGAATCAAAAAGGTCTGCTGACACTGTGAGAACGGACAGTGCAGAAGATCCAGCCAGTATAGCAACAGAGGAAACACCACCAGTGCTAGGGAGTAGTGAACCAGTGGAACTGACACGTGCATCTGTGTTGAGAAGATACACACACATTATCAAAGCACCCGACAGGCTGAATCTCTAAATGAAAAGAATTGGACACCTAAAACGTTTGTGCTGTTGGTATTTGTGTTTAAATTTAAATTGAAATGAATACTGTCTAGATTGAACATCTTAAGGTTAGGGGATGTGGTGACTGGGAGTTGCTGATTCTCCTGATCACTATAGGGCATCAGAGATGGAATGTTCCACCTCAGGTTAGATGCAAAATGGATGACCCAAAAGGTCATGAGTTGTTAATAAAATATGTTTAATACAAAATAACCCAAGTCCTCTAGGTGCATCTCAGTGCCACCTGAATGTTGGTTTGAAGTGGAAACAATCCCCAGTGCAGCTGAATTTTAGTCTTTTTTTGGTCTTGGGTGCAATGTACTTGGAAGTTCCTTCCTCTTTCCATCGTGTGTGATTTGTTTTGAGGATATTTATTCCTGTAAACTAGGTGTTGGATGATCAAAAGGTTTGGAGGAGCGTCTTCACTTCTGCAAGGTGCCCCTGGTATTATCTCTTTACTGGCTTAGTGCTCTTCCAGTCTGCTTTCAAACAAATCCCTGGGTGTTATGTCATGCGCAAGCCTTTGGGAAACTGCACCAGAAGCAAGACAACTCCCTGATGATTGACAAGGCTTAATGGCTGTAACTGGGGACTGTTTGTCCTCTTGGGACTGATGAGGGAATGGAAATGTAAAACGTGTTTCACCCTGTCCAACGAACCTTATGATAGATTCATAGAACCGGCTGATCAACAATATCCATACAAATCACACTCGATCCATGGCCTTCCATCCCTTGGCTATTCAAGTGTTTTCAAGGTACTTAAAGGTCCTGTTTAAACTACCCATTTTCACCACCCTCTCAGGCAGTCCATTCCAATTTCCAACCACCCTCCTTCCTCAAAACCCCTCTTACTTTTAATGTGCTTAACTTTTAGATACCTCTAATTTGGGGAAATCTTTCTCACTACCAACCCTGTCTATGTCCCTGATGATTTTGATTATCTCCTCTGGATCCCACCTCAACCTCCTCTACTCTAAGGAAACCAAGCCCCAGATTATGCAGTCTCGCTTCATAACTAAAACTCTCCATCCAATCAACGTGCTGGTGAATCTCCTCTGTACCCTCTTTAGTATGAGTACACCCTTCCTAGAACAGCAGGGTGTATGCATGCACATGTGCATGTGGGGTGTGTAAAAATAGGTCTCTCAAGTTCAAGGGGAGATATTATCTTCAGAGGTAATTGTACTTGTGAGAGCATTTCAACCAGCTTTCTGTTTTGTTTTCATTTCAAATTTCTTCTGTCTTTCCCAGGAAAAGTGATGCTCCTTTTAGACCCAAAATACACCACGGCTACTAACAGTTAACTTAAGAGCAGATGAAGAATTAAATTGACGATTACGTGTCTCATATTTGCAGTAATTTAAAAACAATGTGTACTTATTGCACCTTCCATGGCATCTCAAAATGCTTCACAGCCAACAAAGTACTCTTGAAGTAGAACTTAAGATCCACAAAACCAAATTGCTCCCAGATGCACCCGACAAGCAACAAATGTTTTTTTTTTAAATTTTATAGTAGAATAAAGAGAGATAAAGCTGAATATTCTCAGCAGTCGAGCAGCTGTTGTGGAAAGAGAAACAGAGTTAAGGTTTCACCTCAATGTCTTTTTATTGGAATTATTTTTAGACTCATTTCAGATTTCCTTTTTCATATTTCTATTGACATAGAAGGAGATGATCCAGCCCATCAAAATCTAAGCTTGGTTCACTTACCATCCTCCAACACTTGGGGATTTTGCAGAACCCTATCAGCCAGTCAACCAGTGATAGAACTGATAGAATTGTTCCCTTACTGCTCAAGTGAAAGAGCTTCACTCCTGATCTCCAGTCCTACCAATGTGGAGTTTCCTCATCCTCCCCCTGACTATCTGGGCCTCCCTCGAGTGCTCTAGTTTTCCCCCCCTCCAACAACATCCCAAAAATTCACCAGGCAGTGTAAATGACCCCTTGTGTAGGTCAATAGTAGAGTAGATAGGAATGCGGTCATAGCAAAATTAGTAGGGGGAAAGGGATTTGCTGTGAACATAGACTCAATGGGCCGAATGACGTTATATGTATGGAAGTATGGAAAATATAGTGGACCTGGAAAGAGTTCAACTGATTAAATTGAGGCAAATGCCACTGTTCCCAGAATAATAATCCAACACCAAACCACATTCCTGCAGACATTTCGAGTCAAATAAAATGTAACTCTTCTGGCAGCATGCAAACTTATATTACCATAAATTATTATTTTTTTCTTTCTACAGACACCTAGAAAATAAAACACCAGCTGTTTTCTTTCTCCCCAGGCCTGGAAAACCTGTTCGCATGTCTGCCAGGAAAATCTTTTGGCTTCCGACCAATTTTGCAGCAATGCAAAAACCATTTAGGGTGATTTCAGTAGAGAATAGAAGAGCATCCTCGCTGAAATACTGAGGTAATTTTTTCCATGTTCAGCTTGGGAGATGGTGCCAACAGCTGCTTTCGCTGTTAGAAGTAGTTTCAAAAGAAGTCAAAACCAGATGAGGCAGAGTGGAGACTTTGGAGGAACATATGCCGATCCTGAACCACGTAGCACAGTCTGGTAATACGTCTATGCGGAAATTCAAACACTTGCCAGTATTGAATTTACTGCAATGTTGTAAAGTTATTTCCCAGGTGACATCTACAACTTGGCTCTATGTCTCTATTGTTTTGTATTTCATCAGAAAACCTTATTCTGCCAGCTGACTGCACAAGAGGTAAACATTTTTTTTTGCTCAGACAAAATGATCTGGCGAGGAAGGGGAAAAGAGAAATCACGTGTTTGGACAATGGCCAGAGATGGCTAAATTATTGCACAGAGAGATGAGAACGGCTGTAGATGTGATATCAATAGGCACTATTGCACATGCTGAGTTTGACTGTATCATCTGTGAAATGGCTTACTTCACAAATCAAAAGGAGGAAGGAGAGTTCTGCTCACACAGTTATGGGAAGATACATCAATAAATTGGAAGAGGTGTGGAGATTCACCAGAATGTGCTGGGGTGAGACAGCTTGCGTTATTGGGAAGCACAGCGCAGCAGTTACACCGCCAGTGGGGATGAACCTTGTGCTGTTTGTAAGGAGTCTGTACATTCTCCCAGAGTCTGCGTGGGTTTTCCCCGGGGCTCCGGTTTCCTCCTTTCATTCAAAACGGACCAAAGGATGTAGGTAATTGGGCAGCAAGGGCTCGTGGGCCGAAAGGGCCTGTTACCGCGCTGTATGGCTAAATTTAAATCAGCTGGCTCTTTATCCATTTCTCCATCCCTGGCTCCTTTCCTCCAGCTCTCCAACCCCTCCCCTCTCCATTCACAGAGCCATTTCCCCTCCCCCCGTTTGCTGGTGTGCCCTCCCTCCCTTACCCATCTATAACGTCCTGCCTGTGGGACTGTGCTCCTCGCCTTGCTCCTCCCCCCCCCACCATTTTGTCTAGGAGCCTGCCGACATTTTGCTCATACCTCAGGCGCAGAGTTGGTTATATATCTTTATCTTTCCTACATAAAAGATCTGCTGAGTTTCTCCAACATTGTAATTTTACTTCATTCATGTTGTCCTGTTGACTTTTGTGCTTTATTCCTGGACAAACTGAATGCTTGGTCTTTTTCCCAGGGAAGATGATTCTAGATCTAGTGGGCAGAGGTTAAGTTGTGAGGAGAAAGATTTACCCGAGAAGCAACTTTTTCCACTCAGAGGGTCACGTGTATCGGAGACAACCAGCCAGAGAAAAGTGTAGAAGCGGGTGCAATTATGATGTTGAAAAGGCATCTGAGCGGATTTATGGATCGGAGGGGCTTAGGGGGACCAAACTAGAGGCAAATGGGACTAGCCCAGAATACCAACTTGGTCAGAATGGACAAGCTGTTCTATGCCGTGTGGCTCAATGGCTCCATAACTCTACGAAAGGGAGGATAGGCTAAATAACCTGATGATTCAACCGTTGCCAGCTTACATTGTGAAAAATGTGTTAATATGTTGAGCAAAAGTAAAATGATTAGAGGCATACAGACACAAGGTAAGGAGGCAGTCATTTCAAACTAAGTTACGTGGAGATTTCTTCCCGTAGACGGTAGCGTATTGTGGGAGTTCTCTTTCCCCCGGGGATTGTGGATTATTGAGGCATTGAGATATATATACACTTTTGAAAGAATAGAGATAGGACATAGAACATTACAGCACAGACCCTTTGGCCTATTACATTGTGCTGACCTATATATATCCAAAAAAACCTTTAAACTCTCCCAACCTCATAAGCCTCTATTATTCTTTCATCCATTTTCCTGTTTGGGTGTCTCTTCTTCCAGTGTCCACCACCATCCCTGGCAATGCTATCCAGGTCCACACAACTTTCTGTGTAATAAGCTTTCCCCTGATGTCTCCCCTAAACATTCCCAAGTTCCCTCTGTTCTTCTACACTGTTACGTATGCTACCGTTAACTCTTATCTTCAAGTTGCATCACCTCAAACTTATCCTGATTAAACTCCATCAGCCACTTTTCCACCCAACTCTGCATCCTGTCTATATCGGTTGTAATCTCTGACAGACTTCAACACTATCCACAACTCGTCCAACCATCGCATCATCCTCAAAGTTACTCACCAATCCTTCTACGTCATTTATATTAAAAAAAAATCCCAAAGAGCATGAGTACCAGAACAGATCCCTGTGGATCTCCACTGGTCACTGCTCTCCAGGCAGAATTCTTTCTATCCACTACTACTCTCTGCCTTCTGAGATCTGAGGGAATGTGCAGGATTTAAGTCCTGGGTTGATCAGCCACGATCATGGAGGGCTGGATGAGTTGCCGACCCCTGCTCTATTTTCATGTGTTTGTTTTTGAGTGTGACTCTTAGCAAGGGGGGCGTGAAGAAAACAGCTGAAGGTCTTTGGTGTAAGAAGATACAATGGGAAGTGGAAAAGGGGGTTGATGACAAAGTGGAAGGGTTTTCTGAGTGACAGAATGTGGTTTCCAGAAAACTGAATGCAGGAAAGCCAATGGTGGTACAGAAATATAATCAGAGAAACAGAATGTGTCTGCTGGCATATACGTCAGTGGGCTGTTATATCACCTGGGAGTGAACCTGGATGGGGGTTTTGAATTTAACATGTTGTAATCATTGGATGTTCAGGAGAAATCTCAAGAATGATGCTTCGATCTCCTGTCATTACTTTGGGTATGTACCCGAGGGTCTGGTAAGAAGACTATTGGAAACAAAGGTGAGAGTACCAGTGGAAATGAGCTGTGTTGGTGATGGAAGCAACAAATATGTAGTGGACACAGCTCAGGATATCACAGGTAAAACCTTCAAAACCATCGAGACATCTACACTGCTGTTGGAGAACAGCAGCAATCATCAAGGATCCACAGCACCCAGCACACGCTCTGTTCTCGCTACTACCATCAGGAAAGAGGTCTCGGTGCCACAAGACTCACACCAGCAGGTTCAGGAACAGCTGCTACCCCTCCACCATTAGCTCCTCAACAAAAAAATTCAATCAGGGACTCATTTAAGGATTCTCACTTGTGAATGGTATTGATTTTTTCTCTCTCTGTATGGTACAGTCATCTTGTTTACATTTCTTAATTTGTTTACATGTGAACATTGAGCACAGTAAAAACACAATACTGGAGAAACTTAACAGGTCAAACACTGTACTTTTACGTAGTTTTTGCATTAGATAAGTAATAATTCGGCCTTGCCCGCAGGGAAAAAGAATCCCAGGGTTGTATGTGGTGTTATGTACATACTCTGAATCTGAATATATTTCAAAGATCTACTCAATCAGGCAATACACAAGAATTAGATTCAATATGCTGCAAATAAGCTGGGAATGACTGTCTACCCTATGGGTGAAGTTGGATCAAACTTTAGTTAGGAAAAAAAGTGTCAAATTGTTTGTCCTGTGAAAAAAATTGGGAACATTATTGTGCATATGCCAACATTATTTACCATTTTTTGATGACTTAAAAGGATGTCAACGAGTCTGTGCCATTTTCTAGAGCAATTCCTTTCTCTGATCCACTGCCCTGCAACCTAGTCTCTCTCACAACTCAACTCCACTATGGTTCTCCCGACATCCACCTGCAACAAGAAGTAAGATTCTCTCATTGTTAATTATGCACAAAATACTCAAAGAAATGATCTTTCATTTGAGGTAACGTGCAGGAACCAATCAAGCGACCACTACCTCATCTTTGGGATCTAGGAGGGTTCTGTTACACACCCAGCACGTGAGAACAGGGAGAAGGTGCCTAACTGCTTGTATGAAGGTGCTCTAATGTGACCTCTCCAATAAAGATCTCCCTCCTAAAAAGTTGGACAAAAAAAAATACACGGTGGGGGGGGGGGGAGAGGGGCAAAGGTCAACAGGGAGAAAAATAAAGAACAGGAAATAGAAATGGAGAGTAAATAAGTTACACAAGTCCTCAATGACACAAACAGAAATAAAAGGAAATGAGAGACTGGTAATAGTAAAAATCTAAATAGAAAGGAGAATAAGATCATTGAGAAAAAGCAAGTCACAGATGGATCACTTTGAATCATTTCCCTTCAGAGCACTTCACTCCCTCACCATTTCCTCCTCCCATTCTATCTGCTGTTAACACCCTGGGAAGAAGCTCTCTCCTGACTCACTTACATATGTACTTTCCATTATATAGCCTTTGACCTTTCAGTCTCCAGGACATTTCTACAGCTGCTGACAAACTCTGGCACCTCCAGATTTCCAGTATTGTTGCCCTGGTCTCCTCTCTCCCTCTCTCTCTCTCTCTCTCTCTCTCTCTCACAATGTATCCTCCCATGGGGATGACCCAATTCATGCTGCTTTAAACTCAAGGCATGTGGACTTGATTGAATTTGGCAGGCACAAGCTTTGGCTAATCATCACAAGTTCTAGCTAGAACATTAAGAACTATTGGACTCAATGCTTGTCTGGCAAAACTCATGATTTCAAGATCATCTGAAGTTCTAAGATAATCTGAATCCTATTTTTTTTCCTGTTGCAGACCATCTCCTTGACCCCCTCTCCGGTCTCTCTCTTTAACTGAACCATGTAGGAGAAACCCACAATTTTCTATCTATCCTTCAAATTTCAAACTTCAGATTTATTGTCAGAGTACATACATGACATTATATATAACCCTAAGATTCATTTTCTTAGGGTCTCGGCAGAATTACCACTTATTCGTAGAGCAAAAAACTGTACTGAAGAAAATACGTATACATGTAAACCAGTGGTTTTCAAACTGTTTCCCTTATGCAATCCTTATGCCATAAGTGCTCTGTGATTAGTAAGGGATTGCTTAAGGTGGTATGTGGGTGGAAAGAAAAAGTTTGAAAACCACTGTTTTAATCATACCTAATTGACTCGTTATGTGCACGGTTTCATAGCTCCAAAGGAAATGGGCCAAAGCCAAATAGTTCAATAACAATTGGGTCCAACCTTCTCAACCTTCCCTTCCCACTCACATACCACCTTAAGCAATCCCTTAACAATCACAGAGTACCGATGGCATAAGGATTGCTTAAGGTGGAATGAGAGTTTAGGGGGCAGATTGAAAACCACTGATGTAAACAAATAAAGAAATGTAAACAAACAGAGAAAAAAAATCAATAAAGAAGTGAGAGTCCTTAAGTGAGTCCCTGATTGAGTTTGTTGTTGAGGAGTCTGATGGTGGAGGGGGAAGCAGCTGTTCCTCAACTCTAACCCACTAAAATAATCTCTGAGGTTGCTTTGTATCTGAAGTCTCAGACTATTTATTTCTTGGCTCTTTGTGACCTTGTTGTGTGCTGGACATCTATTTTCTGATCTCTCAACACTATTCCAACTATATCATTCACCACCCATCTTTCCTACCAGTCCCCAACACGGGCTAATGATATCAACAGCTCATCCTCCTCGGGTACTGTCTCGGTCTTCTATGAATCTGACATTGTTGCTCCCTCCATTAAAACCATCCTCATCTTTCTCTTGTTATGTCTTTCTTAAATCTGGAAAAAAAAATTCAGAAGTTGTACTTTTGATGCAACTTCTAAATTTAAAGAAACATGGAAACCATTTATTGATGACTTTGGTGGGATAAAACTGGTGTTATTCTATGATTGAACTCCTCCTTTCCAGATGTAATATAATTATTTCCATTTTTGTTAACTATAGGTGTGGACCTACAGTGATGTTTTAAACTGTTCGATAAATCCTTGGGATTGGCCGCTCCAAAAAAAAATTATATACAGTTTTTTTTTAGTAGATTAGTTGGTTTATTTAATATATTATAAATATTTCTTTATCTATGTTTTCTTTGTTAGGAGAATTATTTCTAACATGTTACATTTTCACTCTTTGGAATTTATATCTGATACTTACACTATGTAGATGGACATCCCATTTTAATTGTGTTATTTCTACTCTCCTTACGCTGTGTATGACCACCGCCAGTGGGCTGATAACGCCTCAAACCGTGCATCTTGGCGCCTCACAGTTTGGCGGGCAGCAGCCTCCTTTGAAGAAGACCGCAGAGCCCACCTCACTGACAAAAGGCAAAGGAGGAAAAACCCAACACCCAACCCCAACCAACCAATTTTCCCTTGCAACCGCTGCAATCGTGTCTGCCTGTCCCGCATCGGACTGGTCAGCCACAAACGAGCCTGCAGCTGACGTGGACTTTTTACCCCCTCCATAAATCTTCGTCCGCGAAGCCAAGCCAAAGAAAAGAACGCTGTGTATATTATGAAATGTTAATAATAAAAAGATTGAAAGAGAAAACAATTCTCATCTTGAAAACTACTGCCCATTTCCACCCTTGTGTTCCTTTCCAAAGCTCTTACATACCCTGGAGATGCACAAACGAGTACAGACGCTTGAGTCCAGAGCAAAAATAATCTGATGGTGGAGGAACTCAACGGTTTGAGCAGCATTAGTAGGAGAAAAAGAATGCTCGACATTTTTGGTCAGAACTCTTCATAAACACATCAAAACACTGAGATAGTCTTGATGAAGGGCTTTGACCTGAAACATCGACCGTTCTTTCTCTCCCGTTCACGTTGCTCAGGTCACTGAGGTTCGTCCAGCAGTTGGTTCTTTGTGTTCTGTGGCCTTCTGAATGCATGTACTTTTCTCCTGGTTTTTGCACTACCATGTTAGACAGACAGCTCCCAGCAAAGCCACTAATGACATGCTGTGTGATCGTGTTACATAAATCCAAGATGTTGTTGCATATTTATCAATGTTATCGTGTTCTTTTTACAGAAAACCCAGCAATTTTTTTTTAACCAATGTTTAACCCGAGGCCAACATAATCTAAATGAGAAATTTGCTCATTGTGTTTCAGTACCATACTGAAAATAAATTGGCTTCCATTATTTTTAATTTTTTTAAATAAAAAATTAATATAGAGATACAGCCATGTAGCTCTTTCGGCCCACAAACCCATGCCACTCAAATACTCCCATGTGACCAATTAACCTAACCCCATATGTCTTTGGGATTTGGGAGGAAACTGGAGCTCCCAGAGGAATTCAACTAGACACAGGGAGTATGTACAAACTCTTTACAGACAGCACCGGACTCGTACCTCGGTTGCCGGTGCTGTAATGTCGTTGTGCTAACCGCTGCACTAATCCATACTGCCCTTTCTCAGATGTTTGCCCTAAAGATACAGAGAGCCTTGAAACAACAAGATTATGAAGGCAATTCCTTTAATCCAGTGGTATAAAATTGGATATAAACCCTGAATGAAACACTAATCACTAAGTAGCAGATTTTAATGCATACACGAAGGTGTTGGAGAAACTCTGCAGGTCACAGGGCATCGATAGGAAGTAAAGGTTAACCAACGGTTCAAGCCTGAGTCCTTCGTAAGTAAAATTTTTGACTTCACTGTTTGTGAGACATCCTGTGACGTGTGATAGGCACACAACATTGACCCTCTCCATTTCTTCCTTTCTTTTCCTCAAAGCTGCTATTTTCCAAATTAATCTTCTTCAATCTTCTTCAGCATGATGTTGAAACAAGCCATGAAAGACCTCAACAATGAAGACGCTGTTTACATCCGGTACCGCACGGATGGCAGTCTCTTCAATCTGAGGCGCCTGCAAGCTCACACCAAGACACAAGAGCAACTTGTCCGTGAACTACTCTTTGCAGATGATGCCGCTTTAGTTGGCCATTCAGAGCCAGCTCTTCAGCGCTTGACGTCCTGTTTTGCGGAAACTGCCAAAATGTTTGGCCTGGAAGTCAGCCTGAAGAAAACGGAGGTCCCCCATCAGCCAGCTCCCCACCATGACTACCAGCCCCCCCACATCTCCATCGGGCACACAAAACTCAAAACGGTCAACCAGTTTACCTATCTCGGCTGCACCATTTCATCGGATGCAAGGATCGACAACGAGATAGACAACAGACTTGCCAAGGCAAATAGTGCCTTTGGAAGACTACACAAAAGAGACTGGAGAAACAACCAACTGAAAAACCTCACAAAGATTAGCGTATACAGAGCCATTGTCATACCCACACTCCTGTTCGGCTTCGAATCGTGGGTCCTCTACCGGCATCACCTACGGCTCCTAGAACGCTTCCACCAGCGTTGTCTCCGCTCCATCCTCAACGTTCATTGGAGCGACTTCATCACCAACATCGAAGTACTCGAGATGGCAGAGGCCGACATCATCGAATCCACGCTGCTGAAGATCCAACTGCGCTGGGTAGGTCACGTCTCCAGAATGGAGGACCATCGCCTTCCCAAGATCGTGTTATATGGCGAGGTCTCCACTGGCCACCGAGACAGAGGTGCACCAAAGAAGAGGTACAAGGACTGCCTAAAGAAATCTCTTTGTGCCTGCCACATTGACCACCGCCAGTGGGCTGATATTGCCTCAAACCGTGCATCTTGGCGCCTCACAGTTCGGCGGGCAGCAACCTCCTTGGAAGAAGACCGCAGAGCCCACCGCACTGACAAAAGCCAAAGGAGGAAAAACCCAACACCCAACCCCAACCCACCAATTTTCCCCTGCAACCGTGTCTGCCTGTCTCGCATCAGACTTGTCAGCCACAAACGAGCCTGCAGCTGACGTGGACATTACCCCTCCATAAATCTTTATCCGCGAAGCCAAGCCAAATAGGATGTCTATCATATATTTATTTACTTCTGCGAAAATTCTGAGATAAATCCCTACTTCAGGTGTATAACGATCCAGTGCTGTACAGTGGAAGATCTACCCTGTTGGCAGTGTTGTCTTCTGGACAAGTTGCTGCTCCCTTCGATAAAACTAAAACAAAAAGCTATCGTGGCATTTTAATGAACAACAATGCAGTTATTCCCAGAGTCCTAGCCTCAATCAATGTTAATAAAAACAGATTAATTGTTTGTTTTAACGTTGCTTTTGAGAAAACATGATAAAAATACGTTGCTTGTGATGTATGTACATTATTGATGGGATTACCACGTTAATAGTAAATCAATGGTTGTGAATTTCTTTTAGTGATCTTACAAAGGTATGATGGGAAATTTAAGAATACAATCTTTCATGTTTAGTTTTCATTTTATTTACTTGAAGCTGGAGTTTAGTTTTATAACAATACAGCGAAATGTACATGAAATTGATATATATGTTTGGGCATTTTTTTTGCTTTGTTAAAGTAAGCTGTGCATTTGTAATTGACAATCCATATGCAGCTTAATCTGTTGTGATTCACGGGTCTTGTCTGGAAGGAACTTTCCACAAATGTCTTAATTAATCAAATACTGTAGCATTGCAGATTCTAATCAGGAAGGAGCAGATCTGCGCCACAGGGCAGACTGACATTATTGTACTGCTACCAGCTCAGATGTGCCTTCAACTCCACGTTTCTCAACGACTGACATGACAAGTCCATTGGCTTCCTATCTGAAATCAGTTTCCCTGGGACAGGAGGTCAGAAAGCGCGAGTGCTGCCTCCATTGTTGAGTGTAACTGCAGGGCCATCAGAAAATTGCACTTTCTCATTGACATGTGAGATGATTACAGGCTTGAATGTAGGTAGTAGGAACCAGGGGAATAAAACAGAAGTTGGAAAACTGCACAATGTGGAGCTGCAAGTCATCAGTCATCTGGCATGCGGATCCAAATCCTGTGTTCATGCTTTTCTGCCTGATCTCTTGTTATGGTTTTCACAGGTGGATGGTATTCTGGAGGACTGTTGTGCTATTTAACTCCCAGATTGCTGTTTCATTTTTTGCATCTCTTCAAGACCACCACTCAGAAACTCCTTGTATAAAGCAACCTACAGATTAGCAGCAGTGTGAATGGTCCCCATTCAAGTTTAGAAAAAGTCTGCAGATATTGACCAACTTCTCTCCTGTGAACAAGAGAGTACAAGCCCTTTGGCCCACGATGTTGAGCCAACCTAAATAAACCTACTCAACAAACGTAACCACCCCAAATTCACACACATAACCCTCTATTTTTTGTGCCTGTCCAAGAATTTTTTTATATGTGCCTATTGTATCAGCCTCCACCACCACCCCTGGCAATGCATTCCAGGCACCCACTAAAAAAAATACCCTTATGTTTCTCCTAAACGTTTCTCCCTTCCTCTAGAGTTGGTTAGTCTTGCCGAGAAAAAAAGTGCTGGCTGTAGACCTTATATATGCTTCTTATTATCTTGTAGACCTCTATAATTTAATTCTTCTTTGCTCCAAAGAGAAATCCACTAGCTCTGCTAACCCTGCCTCATAAGCTGCACTCTCCAATCCAGTCAACACCCTGGTAAATCTCCTCTGCATCTTCTCCATGTTTTCAACATCCTTCCTGGAATGAGGTGACCAAAACTGAACACAATATTCCAAGTGTGGTCTAACCAGAGTATTATAGAGCTGCAGGCGCTCGAACTCAATGCCCAAACTAATGAAGGCCAGCATACCATAAGCTACCTTAACTACCCTACCAATCTACATGGCAGCCTCGAGTGAGGGATCTATAGATTTGGACCCTGAAGTCCCTCTATTCTTCCACACTGTTAACATCCTGTCATTAATTATATACTCTGGCTTCAAATTCGAGCTTCCAAAATGCATCACTTCACATTTGTCGTAATTGAACTCCATCTGCCACTTCTCCACCCATCTCTGCATACTGTCTGTATCCTGTTGTAACCGATGACAAATGTTAATCACAGCACCTCCAAGCTTTGTATCATCTGTGAACATTTCTTTGTTCAGGTCATTTTGAAAGAGGTCCCAGACATGGCTGGCACTTGGGGGTGGGGGATGGAGAGGGGCATTGCCCCCCCAAATGAGTTATTGTACCCCTCACCTGCAGCACTAGTGTTGTTAGTGTCACTAGCCTCCACGCGATACAACTGCACGTTTCTTACATCGGAAGGAGGGGGGAAATGTGACATTGGTGCATGGAGGTGGTTCATGGCGGGTAGGTACCCCACTTCCCCCCCCGCTGAGGAAGTTTTCAAATGACAGATTGTGCCCCCACTGCAGTTACCCTGATGCCCCCCCCTGATTAGACTTGTTCTGACGCTGACCATGGTCGCAGAACAGAACTCTGCTAGTCACTGACCTCCAGGCAAAATGCATTCCATCTGCTACTACCCTCTGCTTTGTGCAGGCAGGTCAAATCTGAATCCACATAAACACGGTTCCATGGATTCCATACCTCATGACCTTGTGAATGAATCTACCATGAGAGACCTTGTTAAATATTTTACTAAAATCCATATACACCACATCTACTGCCCTACCTGCATTTTTTTTGTCACTTCCTCAAAAGCTCAATTAGACTCATGAGGCATGACCTACCCCTCACAAAGCCATGCTGACTATTCCTGAGAAGACTATGCTTCTCTAAATGGACATAAATCCTGTCCCTAAGAATCCACTCCAACAGTTTGCCCACCACTGATGTAAGACTCACTGGACTATAATTCCCAGGTTTCTCTCTATTAATTTTTTTTTAAAACAAGGGGATCATATCTGGTATTCTTCAATGCTCTGGAACTTCCCCTATGAACAGGGAAGATGAAAAGATCATGGCTAATGCCCCAGCAATCTCTTTCCTTGTTTCCTGTAATAAGCTGAGATATATTTCATCCAGTCCTGAGGACTTATCAATCTGAATATTTTTAAGAAGATGCAGCGTATCCTCTTTCTTAATCTCAACATTCTCCAGTTGATAAACCAAGGTCTTTCTCTCTGGTGAAAATTTGTTCAAAATTCTGGAGCTAATCTTAACTTTGTCTGTTTTTGGGAGACTTGATAAAACTGGATTGATATTTTCTTTAACTTTAAGAAGGAAATGAAGTTAGGCTACAGAACAGATGTTAAACAAGTGTCGGAAAATGTTGTGCTGTAGTTTAATACACAAAACTGCTGGAGAAACTCAGCAGGTCATGCAGCATCTATATGCAGTATAACCAAGGTTTTGGTCCGGAGTCCTTCAGAAATGTTGATGTTATACAGAAGGCCTGAACTATCTGGTGGGGAACAGGTTGAAAGTCACCTCATTGGTCAATCAAGGTTAATTCCACCTAAAGGTGAGACTGCCATGAATTTGTTTCCCATAGATCATATGGGTACACCTGAGCCGGTTCCCCCAACTGGCTGCAGTATAAAGCCCACCATGGGGACCAACTCAAATTTTATTCCCCTTGAGACAATCCCTGAGCTCCAGTTCAGTTGAAAACTGTGGGCAACACTTTAGAACCAGTTGTGAGGTGTAGGGCAGTGCTTCTCAACCTTTTTCCTTTCCACTCACATACCACTTTAAGTAATCCCTACGCCATCGATGCTCTGTGATTAGTAAGGGACTGCTTAAGGTGGTATGTGGGTGGGAAGGGAAGGTTGAGAATCACTGCTCTAGACCCAATTGTTACTGAAATATTTTGCTTGAGAAATATTGTCAATGGCCCATTTCCTTTGGAGTAATGAAACCATGCACATAACAAGTCAATTAGGGACGATTAAAACAGTGGTTTTCAAACTTTTTCTTTCCACCCACATACTACCTTAAGCAATCCCTTGCTAATCACAGAGCACTTGTGACGAAGAGATTACTTAAAGTGGTATGTGAGTGGAAAGAAAAAGGTTGAGAAACACTGGTGCAGGTAAAGGTTGGGGTCTAATTTGCCTACCATGTTTCAGCCATTGTAAATTGTAACTAAACCTGTGTTCCTTTGCTAATCAGTGTACTGTGCTTGCACATTGTAGAGGGAGGGGGTGGTGGGTATCGTTTGTTTAACCCTTACATCACAATCGGGAGTTACAATCATCATTGAATAACTTTTGTCTGACGAGTTGGATAAGTATATGTGTGAGAGTGTGTTTCCTGGAGAAAACTTCCCCGTGTGTAAAAAACATGTCCAGGACTTGTTGCTTCTAAAAAAAACTCTTCAAACTTATTCACAGTTGGCTATGTATTTTTGCCATAATGAATGCTGTGTGATCTGCTGAATTTCTCCAGCACTCTTCTGTATTAAACAGGTGAATGAATTGGAGGTTGATCTGATTTGACCAGCTTCTGTCAGATCACCCCACCTTAGGAACATGAACTCTGCAGCATGGGGTCTGAAATGAGGAAGTCAAGAGTTTTAACTTCACAGATTGCAAAGGGAGACCGAAACAACCCAGAGGCTGCTGGATCGCCACTGAACCCTATTAGTTCCAGGAACCAGTGTCGTGCTTCCAACTTTTCCTTGCAACTGAAGTTCTTCAGCCCTGTTCTGACTGTTCTATATTCTTGAGGAAATGTGCTATTCTAACGTGGCACATTAGATGAGGCCTGACCAGAGATTTGAGTCTCTGGTGCATGATCTATTTGTTTTTTTAAAAAAAAGTTGCTGTTACAGTACCAGTTGGGACAGGCCCATCCCTGTGGAACACCAGGGTACGGTACTGATGGGGACTGGTCCGTCACTGTGGGATACCGGGGTACGGTACTGGTGGGGATGGGCCAGGCCCTGTGTAACACTGGGGTACAGTACTGGTGGGGATGGGTAAGCCCAGCGAAATTCTACCTGAATTGAATTCACCCATCGTTATTGAATGAAGATCTACCGGGACCAATGCCTGAAGAGGGCGCACAAAATCAGTGAACCGGTGCGGACTCGAAAGGCCAACGTGACTTGTTTCTGCTCCGTAAATGGTTATATGTTTATGGTTATATTTGAGAGGGAGTGTGGCATGTCCCCTTTGCTCCTTAACAACTTCTGCAGGTGATAGTGAATGTTCTCAGAAGAATACACAAAGTTCTCTCCTTCCATAGACTCCATCAGCATCTCCCATTGACTGCAACCTACTGAAGGACCCATTGCACTCTGGACATGGTCTCTTCTCCCTCCTCCCATTATGGAAAAGGCTTAGGAATGTGAAAGCACATAACAATAAGCAAAGATACTTTCTTCTCTACAGCCATCAGGCTCCAGTATGAACCCCTCAATGGAGCTATCATGCTACCTGGTGCTACTTTATCTTTCTTTTCATTGCATTCCCATACTTTGTCATTGTGCTCTTTACATGGCTGTAGGAATATTAGAGACAACCAGTTAATCTGCTTGCTGAAGATCCGTTCTCACTGTACAAGGTATTTTGTGACAAATAAACTTAAACTTGATTGAACTGTTTTGCTTGTGCTGGATTTAAACCACCACAGTCTTAATGAGCAGAACTCTTATTTGCTGCAACCAAACCGGTACATTGTGGAGAAAAACTGCAACAGGATACATTAAATTACCATACCAAAATAATACAAAAGATGGATAGATAACATTATCTGATGTGCAGACTCCCTGGAATAGCTCAGTCCCTCAAGGTGAACTGGTATCTAGACCCCCGCTCTCCCAGTTCTAAAATTCACAAAGATACATTGAGAACTAGATTACTGTTCTGGCCGGGGGTACAGGGCTAACTTTTTAGGTGCCGGAGCCCACCAAAAACAGTGGCAAGAAGGTGCTGGAGCGGCTCCTGGAGATACCGAAGTGGCGCTCTGGTGAGCTCTGGCAGCACTGCACCCCTGATTCTGGCAATGCCCAACCAGATTCCCAATCTCTTTTCTGTACTCTGACTCGTCCTTTCCGGTTATTTGGCCAAGAACGCTGATGTCATCAGTGAATTCCATTGACCTTCCACGTACTGCTATGTTTTATGGCCTCATGAACTACCTTTACCTAAATGTCTTCTGTTACACTTTGTGATTAATGCAGCAATTGTTTGTTTCAGTTTCTGTGCTGCATTCTTTCTTAATTCACCAAAATGAATTCTTTCCCAGAATTTTAACCTTGAAACGATCAGAACTAATTTTAAAACACTGCATGTTATTTTACTTATCCATTACCTAAATGTGATTGAATACAGACAAACCAAGTGCTTAATTTTTTTTGTGCAAATTAATAATGCCAGAAGTTTTTGAAAGTAGAAATGAACAGAGATGACCTTCCTAAAACAGTTTGACCCTTCTGTGGAGGGATATTGGTCCTTCTTAAGAATAATCTCTAATCCCCTCATCATATTATATCATGCCATATTATACACTGAAGACAGTTTTTATAAAAAAAAAACAATCCTAGCTTTTCCAATAATTCGTTTTTGCTAAAGTTTCCAGTGCCGACAACACCTTTGTACGTCTCCTCCACACCCTTTCCTGCTCAATTACTATTTTCCCTGGTCATCAGAAGAATTCCTGCATACAATTCTTGTGATTCAGCAGAAAAGATTATTGGGGGCTCACTTCCTGCCCTGAAGGACATCTACAACACATGATGCAGGAGAGAGGCAATAAAACTTGTGAAGGACTCCACACACCCCTCACGTAAACTGTCCTACTTTCTGCCTTCTGTGCTCCTTGGCACTCAAGTTTCCAAACCAGGCCATGATACACATCTGTAGGTCCAATAGAGTATTTGACGGTGTGGGAAATCTCATTGGACTTCTTAGGAAGTGAAAGCGTTGATGATAATGCCATATACAGTATGCCTTTTTAACCATCTCATTAACTTGACCCAATACATGTTAGTTTGCAAGATACTACATCCCTGCTCCCTTCATTCTGGCCCCCTGCTTAATATCCTCGCATTTACTACATATTCCTTCTGCTTGTCGCCTCTCCTCCAAATGTGTTACTTAATATTTCTCTGGAACAAGTTCTGGTTCCATGCAGACCTGATCACCTGTACCTTTCGGCAGCCCCAAGCTTTCTTCCACTTTGCAAGTGGAAATGATCAGCCACACTGAGATTGGTGGCTTCATTTACTGCAATTTGCACATGTACAAACATTTTTTAGAAAAATAATTGGTGAATGACGAGGATTTTACAACATGCATTAGGTCCATCCTTATCAATGCTAATGTTGACTTCCATTCCAAATTTACTTGAATTTAAATTCTTCAGCTGTTATGATGGGATTTAAAAATCACATTAGCAGATCAACAACCCTGGATTCTAGTAACTTAATCACTGCACTGCCACATCTTTAATGGATGCTTGGAACTTACAAGTAATTCTTCTGATTGTTGATGTCACCCTGTAGAATTTCCTTTGCCTGTGGAATTAAACATTCCATTAAACATTTAATCCATCCCATCTCCAACACGTGCATCGAAGCAGATGAGGATACAGCCCAGAAAGAAGACATTTGGTCCCTAGCTTTCTTTGAAAGGCTTGCTGAATTAGTTGTGGGAATTATTCATTCACTATTAATGCATTTTCTTTCTCCTGGAATTTTGCTTCACAAATTTACAGTAATCTATAGATGAATACAGTAAACCCCCAGATCCGGGATTGTTAGATGCCAGTTAAGTGAATTTTCCAGTTGCTTGAGATGGTATGATGCATGGTAGGTGAACTGACCGCTAGGGGGTGCCAATGTTAAACTTCCATATTTTTTACCTCTTTATTTTCTGTGATTAATTTCTTTTGCCGGTTGCTTGAATTCTGGATAACAGGGATTGTAGAACACCTTTTTCAAAAATAGCATGCTGTGTTATTGACATAGCTTAGATGGCTTAGCTTTGTGGCAGTACGGGTTAGCATAGCAGTTAGCTCAATGCCAGTGACCAGGGTTCGAAATCGGTGCTGTTTGTAAGGAGTTTATACCTTCTCCTCGTTTGTGTGTGGGGTTTCATCCAGTTTCCTTCCACCACCTAAAAATGCATGGGGATTGTCAGTTCCAGGGTCATGGGCTGGAAGGGCCTGTTTCTGTTCTCTATCTCTAAATTTATAGTTAAAATTTCAAGGATCCAGCTGAGCAAAAGTATTACTTTTTCACCATTTTGTCAAGTGAAACGTTGTCATGAATGGATTACTTTATGGAATTCAGTTGCAAAACAAAGATCAAAATTTTCAGAACCCAATTAAATAAAAACCAGATCTCTTTCATTCACTCATCACCCAACAATGTTCCTCATTTGAAACACAATACACAAAAGTGCTGGAGAAGCTCAGCAGGCAATGGTATCTATAGGAGGTAAGGGGTAACCAATGTTTCAGGCCTGAGCCCTATGCCAAGGTTTAATTTTTAAAAAAATTTAGACATACAGCACAGTACAGGCCATTTCTGCCCACAAGTCGATCCGTGCTGCCCAATTTACACCCCTGGTATGTTCTGAACAGTGGGAGGAAACTGGAGTATCCAGGAAAAACCCAATCAGACACGGGGAGAACATACAAACTCCTTAAAGACAGCGCGGAATTTGGACCCTGGTCCAGTCCCGATCGCTGGTGCTGTAAAGGCCGTTGCATTAACCGCTACACCAACCATGCTGCCCAAGTTATGAGCAAAAAAGCAGGCAGGCGCCTGAATAAAAAGGTAGGGAGAGGAGAGGCATGAGGAAGGGGTAGAGGAAGCTAACGGGTAAGGGATCAGGTGGGAGGGTAAAAGAGAAAAAAGCTGAAGTGCAAGGGGGTAGTTCTTGAAATGGAGAGGGGAGGGAAAAGAGTGGTGACCTGCAGGGATAGGGAAAGGGAGAGACTTGGGAGAAGGGTTTCATAGAAACTGGGGAAGGGGGTGTCAATGCCATCTGGTTGGAGAGTGCTATTCAGGTGCTTGCCTGCTTTTTGCTCATGACTTGACAAAGAGCTCTGGCCTGAAACATTGGTTACACTTCCTATAGAATAGTATAGTTGGTGAATGTGTGAGAGTTAAGTGTGCAAATTCAATGTCATTAGGGCACTTAACTCTCAAGCATGTGCCAACCAAACTCCAATATGCGAACCCACCGCACATACGCCAACTGAAGACTCGCGCATGGGCACAGGAATCAAATTGGCCACATCCAGCCTACGGACCCTGGGACACTGACTAACAAGGTAAACATTGACCATAATGTGGAAAGATTCACCAAGGTTGATCAACAAATTCAGGAAGGTTTAAGTTGTTAGTGTCAAATCTATGATGAAAAAAAAAATGATTAAAAAGTTTGTTTTAAGACTTCGGTACTCCATGTGCATGGACAAAATTCTGACTAATGTTCACTTTGAGATACGACCGATCCTTTGGTCCCAATTATGGCCATAAGTCAGGAAGTACTGTAATTGGTATTGTTTTCAGTGCATGATGCCTGGGACCTGATTCACGAAGCCTAAGCTGAAAGATGATTTCAGTTCACTTTCAGGATATGTTTACCAATAATCCAGCTGCATTATTGCCAGGTCTAAAGGTCCAAATCAAAGGGTAAAGTTCTCAAAACCAAATGAAATAAATGGGAATCCTTATCTGATGGTCAGTGTCATTTCAATGGGCTGAAAAGCCTGTTTCAATGTGTATATACAAAAATGTGTTGCAGAAACGCAACAGATCACACAGCATCCATAGGAAGTTAAAGGTAACCACTGTTTTGGGCTTGGGGCCTTCATTTTATGATGCTATGTCAAGTTAAGTCAAGTTTACATAGCACAAGTACACTGGCAAAACATGCAGACACGCAGCCAGACAACACATATATAGACAAACAGAACATACGCAAGATAAGTGTTTATACATATAAATAAATATTGTTTAATGAGTATGAGAGTTTTGGATGGTTAGTGTGAGCAGTTCCTTTGATCATTCAGCATTCTCACTGTCCATGGGAAGAAGCTGATCCTCAGCCTTGTGGTGCTGGCTCTGATCCTCCTGCATTTCTTTCCCGATGTGAGCAGCTGAAAGATGCTGTGTGTGGGGTAGAAGATGCCCCTCCATGATTTTGTGTATGGGGGGCGGGCGGTGGGAGACTCCAGTGATCCTCTCTATCACTCTGGGGATTATGTGGATTGATCTCCAATCCATTTCTGTGCAGCAACCATACCCCACTGGGATGCCGGCAGGACACTCTTGGTAGAGCTCCTATGGAAGGTTGACAAGGCCAGTAGCCTTGCCCACTTCAGTCTTCTCAGCAAGTGCAGTCACTGTTGTGCCTTCCTGTCATGTGAGGAGATGCAGTAACCTATCCCTTCCAATCTTTTCTTCACACTAACTGCCGAGCCAATGAGGATGCCATATTAGGAACAATATGGCTTCCCACATATTTTAGTTATAGTTTGGCTGTAGAGGTACAACCAATATTTCCATTTCGCTTCTGCTATCAGTTTTTAAAGGACCTAGTATCTCAACGATGTCCTACTGCATTATTACTCTGAAGAACAGTCTTCGCTGCTGGTGAAGACAGATGTAATATATTCACAAGTACTTTGGCAGTATCCAGATGTGAGCATCCATTTTTGCCACCCCTCCGCGCTGAACCTTTTTCTTGCTTCTTTATCTGTCGAATGCTTCTGTTTCCTGGTTATTTTGGCAGCTAATGTTTCCCCATGCAGTCTCTTCACTTCTTCAACTTTCACCTCTCTTATGGCAGGGGGTTGGCGGTTTATTCAGTAGGGGAAAGAAAAGACACAAATGAGGTTCCCTCTTTTGAAAATGCTTCCAACAGAATTGTCTGGAAGAGGAGAACATTTCCACGGAGTGAAACATGGAAGGCTGCAGATGCTGTGATTTTGTAGTCAAAACAGAGAAATGCTGGAGGAACTCAAGACGGCCTCATAGCGTCCACAGGAGGTAAAGATATATTACCAGTTTCAGGCCTGAGGCCTTCTTCGGCTGAGCTGCAAGACCGGCTGAGTTCCTTCAGCATTTCTCTGTTTTGAGAACATTTCCATAAACTTTACTAATCCTGTAATGTGAACTTTAGAAGTTATTATCATTGATATAACTGATTTGAAAACCAGCCATTCTCAACCTTTTTTTTGTCTATGGCCCCTTGGGTCTCTCCGCAAAGTTTATGGTGAATTATTCAAGTTTAGTTGGCTTCTTTTGAACTTCTACCAACTACATTAAAAAATTGTTACACGAGGTGGAAGGAAAACAAGGCTTTTATTTTGTGGTGCGCTGTTAGCCAGAATCAGACACACACAAGGTAAAGACTGTACAACAGGCTTTAATCCACAAAGACTTCCACAGAGCCAGGCTGGCTGTGGCTGCAGCAACTCTGAGTGAGGCCTCGGGAGGCCTGTGCAGACTTATATCCTGGAAGGTGATGACACCCGACCGGGTGGGGCTTGATCCATTCAGGCCGACTGATTGACAGCCGGCTAGGTGTTGTCCGGTCCCCTTACACTCCTGCAGGTACAGAGGTTGCCCCTGCAGTAGGCCGGTGGTGTACCACCACATATTTAAATATGTTGTGGCCCCTGAAAGGGGGGTGGGGGGTGGGAAGGAGGTCTTAGAGCCTCAATTGAGAATGACAGCTTTAGACTATAAGATGTAGGAGTCGAATTAGGCCAGTCAGCCCATTGAGCCTTTTCCATCATTCAAATCATGGCTGATCCATTTTTCCTCTCAACCTCATTGTCCTGCCATTTCCGCATAACCTCTGACAAGAACCTGTCAAACTCCGCTTTAAATACGCCCAAGGAAGATATCGGCTTTAAGATCTTGGATTAATTGTAATTCTACATTGCAATATTCCTTGTATTGAGAATATCTTCGTCAATATATTTTACACATACCCTTTATTTTATTTACAGGTCTAAATTTTCTTGCTCACTTACATCTTGCACTCTTTCCCTGCAACCACTCCCCCCTTCCCCACAGCCTTTATAATTCACCACTCATACATAAAATAAATGAAGTCATTAAACTGGTGGAAGTTTCACCACAGCCTTTCTCATGGAGTTTGAGCTGGATTAAGCTGAACAGTGAGTCAGAGTCTTTGTGCTTAGATGAATCTCCCTTTCAGGGCAGTGGAGAGTATTATTTACAAAGCAAACATCTGGTGATATGTAAAATAAACTTCATTCTCAGACATGCTCTCACAGGTGTTGGAAGCCTTCCAGATATAGATGTGCCACCTGATGATTTATAAGCCAAAGGCTCGTCTTTAACAGAGAACTGCCAAATTTGACACAACATAACCAGCTTGGACCACGTGATATAAATGGATTTACAATTGGCTTGCTGGGGAGATCATCACCCCAGATACATCAATGCCACAACAGATGCTAAACAGCCATGTTTCTCCTTAAGGGAACCCCATCTATGTGTCATAAAGATTTTACGATAGTTGGTTCCATATGTCGTTCAACTTGTTCTGAGAATTTACTGGACACGTTTGTTAAATGGCTTGTAAATGCTGCCTTGTTGTATTGCTTTTTGTTGTATTCCTTTTAGTCATATAATAAGCCTGTTAAAACTAACACTAAGCCCAAGTCAAAGTTGGAATCACTTAGAAAAATTCACAAATTAACAAATGATTGTTAGGTAAACTCGATTAGGCAATGATTAATTGTAACAACAAAAAATTAGTGTTACGAGCAATAAATTAGTTTGAAAAAGTCACTGGTTGGAAAGCTGGATAAGTTGTGGTCGGAAAACAAAAACAGAGAGGCAATACTGATAGACAGACAGTTCTCGCTGCTGCTATCAGGAAAGAGGTGTAGGTGCCACAAGACTCACTCTTCCAGGTTCAGCAACAGCTGCTACCCCTCCACCATCAGACTTCTTGTGTTAGGAAGGAAGAGTATCAGGTTTGGTGGGTTCACAGACAGATGAGTCTGGACATGTGTTGCAAACACACATATCTTTAATTAACACACAGGAGAGAAATGGGGAGAACGTCAAACTATATTACTTAGACAATGATATAGACATCCACATTGGACCTAGGTTGGGCTCTGATACCAGTGGCTGCCTATACTCTACATGCTCACACACTTGAGTACACACTCTACAGACAGGGACTTTCTCATATACACACACACACACACACACACACACACACACACACACACACACACACACACACACACACACACACACACACACACAGAGCAGAGTTCCTTGTACCAACAGGGTGTGGCTGTCTGCAAGTACTGATCTATCACAATACTACAACTCAGCTTTAGTGTAGTGCACACCTTCCAGCAATGTCCACAGTAGTGACCTGGCATGGAGGGCTTGGACCACAAGGGAAAGAGAAAGAAGGAGCTATACATTGATGTTATATAGAGAGCTGATCTGGGCACCTAGCCAATAATGACCCAAGGTGATTTAAATTAGCCAACCTAAGAGGTGTGCATTAGTGAGTAGCCGGAGTCAACTTAATTGACAGGTGATGTGACTTCCGAATAAGTTTCAGTCAGGGAGGGCATGTGAGCACGTGCAATCTACTATATTCAAGACAGGCATGGAGGCCACATTTTTGTCCACAATCCACATATAACCCTCCTCAACAACAATCTCAGTCAGGGACTCATTTAAGAGCTCTTACTTTTGCACTTTATTGATATTTTTTATGTTCTCTGTATTGCAGAGTTTGTTTACTAACACATTTTATTAACGGTTTACATTTTTTAATTTGTTTACGTGTGTATTGTGTGGAGTGTTTTTGGCACTACTGATAAGTGGTAATCTGAATCTGATATACCTCTATAAAGATCCCCCCTCATTGTTCCAAAATCCAATGTGTATAGACCCAGGGCTCTTAAATTTAGACATACAGCACAGTAACAGGCCATTTCAGCCCACAAGTCCATGCCGCCCAATTTACACCTAATTAACCTACACCCCTGGTACATTTTGAATGGTGGGCTGAAACCCGGGGAAAACCCACAGGGAGAATGTACAAACTCCTTAGGGACGGTGCAGGATTCGAATCCTGATCCCGATCGCTGGTGCTGTAAAGGCATTGCTCTAACTGCTACGTCAACTGTGCCACCCCTCAACTGACCACTTAATTTCTCGAATCAACTTGATAGACCTCCTCTCTATTACCCCCAAAGCCAATATATCCTTTCTCAAGTAAAAAGATTCATTATATTCTCTCAATAGCAAAGGCTACAGCTGTCCCAATTAGGCCAGGTCTAATATAATAAAGCCAGCATGATCTGAGCCACTGCAAATGTTAGACAATCCTTCAGTTATGGGGGACTGGAAACCAGTCAGCTGATTCCACAACTGATGAGTGATGTTACTCACCAGACCAGACCATTATTGGAAACTTGTATTATGCACATTGAGTTTATGACTCTTGCTGGCTGTGTGCTGGTGGCCTTTGACTTGCAATGTCTAACCGTGCCTAAGGTGTTAAAGGCCCCTATCCACATGTGAATAAGGTTGACTTTATATATAAGCACATCTATCTATCTATTATAAGAACATAAGAAATAGGAGCAGGAGTCGGCCATCCAGCCCAACAAGCCTGCTCTACCATTCATGGCTGATCTGATGATGGGCTCATCTCCACCTACTAGCCTTTTTCCAATATCCTTCAATTCCCCTACTCTGTAAAAATCTACCCAATCTGGTCTTAAATAATATTTACGGAGGTTGCTTCCATTGTTACATTGCAAATTCCGTAGATTCACCACCCTCTGGGAAAAACAGTTCCTCCTCATCTCCATCCTAAATCTACTACCTTGAATCTTGAGTCTATGTCTCCCAGTTCTAGTCCCACCTATCTATATCTTATCTATACCCTTTATAATTTTATACATTTCTCTCTCTCTCTTTATATATATTATCTCTCTATCTCTACATCTATCTCTTGCATCTACATACAGATGCCCCCCCTCTCACTTACAAATTACACACACACCACACACATTACCTACCCTGGCTATGCTCCCCATGATTTTAATACTTCTTTCAGGTTGCCACTCAGCAACTAGTGCTCCACAGAAATTAGGAGGTGGTGGTGGGGGCTGTGATGATAGAAGCATTTAAAAGACTCAGATCGGCACAGAGATGAAAGAAAAATAGATGGTGATGGATGTGAGAATAGGGTAGGATTAGATTGTTGTGGAGTAGGGTTACATAGGTTAGCACATCGTGCTGTAATTTTTCTATGTTCTTAAACAATCTGTTGAGGACAAAAAATATAAAGGAGATACGAGTCAAGTTTTTAAAAATAAACAGGTTTTTAAATTGAATTAAATTTAGACATTATAGCACAGTAAAAGATGTGTAGATGCCTAGAACACATTGCCAAGTGGAGGGGTAGAAACAGATACAGTAGCAAAGAAGATCTGCTGGGAACAGCATATAAAAAAAGTTGCCACGTTCCAGTGCCATTTAACATGCATATGAACAAACAGGAAAGGTAAGTGTATGGATTATGTACAGGCCAAATGTGCCGTATGTTCTATTGTCCATGTATATATATTTTTTTGAATCAACTGGATGGCTTGGGGGGAAAAAATAATCTAACAGCGTGAAAAACAGAAGTCCCTTTTTCAAATGCAAGAGAGAAAGAAATCTTTAATCTTTCCAAAACGTGATCATATTTAATCATGTTCTCACTATTTTCCCAAGTGGCTTTGGATCATGATGTCCCTTTGAAATGCATTCAATGTAATTATGAGGAAAACTTGTTCAGGTACTGACAATTAACATTGGAGGAAGCCCACAATCCTGGCAGCCCATCTCACCTGATACTTAATATATGAAAACAGGCAACATTAATTTATTCTGGAACTCTAAGTAAATTCACTCTCTCTAGATGTGTCACAAGCTCACAAGATAAAGGAACAGAAGGAGGCGATTCAGCCCATCGAGTCTGCTCTGCAAATCCACTCTGAGCTAAGTTGTTCACACATCTAGTTCCAAGTTCCGGCCTTTTCGCCATATCCCTTTATACCTTGACTAATTAGATACCTATGAATCTTCCCCTTAAACTCCCTAGTGATCTGGACTCCACAGCTGTACGTGGCAACGAATTCCACAAATCCACGGCCCTCTGGCTAAAGAAATATTTCCTCATCTCATCAAACTGTAGCAAGTAGGACTTGAGCTGAATAGTTATGTGTGCAGTTTTAAACTTTACACCATAGGAAAGAAATTGAGCCTTAGTGAGGATAAGAACTCAAGATTATCTCACATGGTGCTGGTGTGAGGAGAAACAGTTTACAGGGTGATAAGTGGTCATAAATTCAGGGGCAGATAGTAACTAACTATTTTCAGTGGAGGGATCAAATTGCATGTAAAGGATGTGAGATCAGATGGAAGAGGGGCAATGTTTTGTTCAGTTCTTATTCATCTGCACCCAATACAACTTCAAACGTGAACATCTGGCATCAAACTTGACTGCTCAACCTCTCGCTATTGAACTGCCTGCTCCCCCTCAGTAGCAAGGCCATGCACGTACTAATTTTGTTTACATGTTACTTTATAAGGTCACAGATGGTAATCTGACAGGAAAGATTGCCAACCCTTCAATCTAGAAGCATAAAAGAGAAATCGCAATTTAACCCTGTCAGAATTCTTTGCCACTTAAGATCAATGATCTCAGTTCTATTTTTCCTGTCCTCACTCCAGTCCAGAATAACCTATTCCTCAATCCTATTCGGATGCATCACAACTTATTGGAACTGCTCTGTCCAAGATTGCAAAATTGTGAATGGAGCCCAGAACACTATGCAAACCCAATCACTCCTCCATTGACTCTCGCTACACTTCCCTCAACCTCTGGAAAGCAGCCAACCTACTAAAGGACCTATTCTGTCCCCAATTGCATTCTCTTCTCCCCACACCTGTCAGGCAGAAGACTATTGAATAGATCTCTCATTTGCAAAATGAGAGTGCCTAAGCATAGTTTAAGTTGTCAAGTTTATTGTCATCTGATTGTACAAGTACAACCCAATGAAGTAGCGTTCTCCGGTCCTCAGTGCAAAACATGCAGGCACACAACCAGACATAACACACATGCAGACAGTATTTAAAAATACAGCTAAATCAATAAATAAATATAGCTTTGTTAATATGAGAGTCTCAGATGGTTCGTGTGAGCAGTTCCTTTGGTTGTTCAACATTCTCACTGCCTGTGGAAAGAAGCTGCTTCTCAGCCTGGTGGTGCTGGCTCTGACCCCCCTGTAGCATTTTCCCAACGGGAGAGGCTGAAAGGTGCTGCGTGCGGGGTGGAAGGGGTCGGCAATGATTCTGCACACCCTCTTCAGACAACAATTCCAGTATCACTTCATTGAGGGGGAGGAAGACTCCAGTGATCCTCTCCACCACTCTTGTGGTCCTGTGGATTGACCTCCCATCCATTTCTCTGAAGCAACCGTTCAACACTGAGATGCACCCAACCAGTCTGCTTTTGATAGAGCAACTGTAGCTAGAAAGTTGACATGATCATGGCCCGCTTCAGTCTTCTCTGGAAGTGCAGTCGCTGTTGTGCTCTCCTGACAAGGGAGGAGCTGTTGAGTGTCCACAATAGGTTACTATTTAAGTGGACTCCAAGGAATGTGGTGCAATCCACTCTCTCCATTACAGAGGTATTGATGTGTAGTGGAGGGTGATCATTCCTGGCCCTCCTGAAACCCATGATCATCTCCTTTGTCTTGTCCACGTTGAGACTCAGGTTGTTACTCTTGCACCGTACCACGAGATTTTCCACCTCTCCTCTGCAGTGCGACTCATTATTGTTGCAGATGAGGCCGACGACTGTTGTGCCATCTGCAAGCTTGATGATTCTGTTGGAGCGGCATCTGACCAAGCAGCCATGGGTCAGTAGCGTGAACAGGAGCAGGCTGAGCACAAACTGTTAAACTGAAGAATCCCTTTGTGATTCTATACTCTGCAGGACCTATTGTGCTTAAGTATGGGTCGACTTGCAGTTGGTCTACAGTCACAACCAAAAATTTGGTTGCCCTACCTGCCCTCCCTATGAATTAATCCTGCCGATTGTTTAAGTCGTAGCTCGTTTCTCCTGGTTTCTCTCTCTTCTTCCTGGGTATATTCATTTCAAATGGATGTAAATTAAGACAACTTTTTTTTTCATTTTCCAGGATGTGCTCATCATTGGTAATCTACCTCAAATTCTTCCTGAACTGAGGAGATAATTAAAAGTCAACACCTGTTGGTGAATCTGGATAATAGGCCAGGCTAGATAAACATGGTGGATTTGCTTTTGCCTGAAAGAAATTAGTGAGACATTTATAATGAAGTAGCGATATCTTTCCCACTTCTGTTACTAATTTTATTTAATGACTTGAACATAAATTTGAGAGCTGCTATAATGGGACTTGAACTCAAAGCTGTGGATCAGTGGTTCGGAACTGGTCCAGTACCTTAACCGTTACACTACCATATCCCTATACAATCCTTGATATTTCCCTCAAGATTCATTTTATTTTAACATATGGAAAATACACAAAATCTGCTATAGGAACACAGAGGAACTCTGAAGAATTTTAATTTTGAGATACAGCACGGAAGACGGCCCAAGAAACTGCGCCAACCAATGACACCCATGTGACCAATTTGCCGACTAACCCGGTACATCTTTGGAACGTGTGAGGAAACCAGAGCACCGGGGTGGAAACCCACATGGATTTGAACCCAGGTCACTGGCTAACCAGCGCTAACCATTACTCTAACCACGCCATCTGAGATGTTGGTGATGAAAATTTATTGTCCTCCACATAAACCAAGTCGTCAAGTTTATTATCATCCATTTGTACTAGTACAAGCCAAACAAGCCAAAACAAAAACGTTCTCTGGTTCTCAGTGCAAAATGCACTGACACACAACACACATATAGACAAACAATACACATGTAGGACAAGTATTCGTATAAATAAATAGATATTGTTTCATAAATATGAGATTCTAGGATTCGAGTGTGAGCAGTTCCTTTGGTTGTTCAGCCTTCTCACAAATAATAGGCCAGGACCATGTTACTTGCTGGAGCCAAACAGGCTTGTAAGATACACCGATAGTATAAATTAAATCACTATTAATACACATATTTATAAGTAAAAATTACAACCAAATTCTACCTCTGCTGTCTAGGGTCAGATACAATAAAATAAAACTGGACATTGAAGATTTTGTTTCCTGAACACTTTTGGCCATATTTTATCGATTTTAGCCTGCTGATCACAAAAATCACCTTAAAACGTTCCTATCACATCTAGATGTTAAGAAAAAAGTGATTTTCTGTCATATTTTGTCTACTAGTATATTTCCCACAAATCAAGCTGTTTTGGATAGTCCAAGAATGCCTGGGCATGCATTCAGTCCAGTCCAATGCAAACGTTGTCTTAGGCCCGGGCATACTTAGTCAGGATAAATGCAAGCAGGCTAGAAAAGCACCTCGTATACACAGATGCTGTGCATTTCATTGATGTGGATTGAATGCATGTTGATGCACATGTTCTTCAGGCAACAGCATAGTGAGGGTACTTAACAAGAGTATTTATTGTCTTCAGGAAGATTCGATACAACAGAAATGTCTTGTTAATGTTGCAAGAGCTGCGATACATTCTGTACATTTGTGGCAAGTATACGCTGAATTCAATAAAAGCTAATTTTATGTTTCTCCAACTTCCAACCTGTTAAAGCAAATACAAAATTATCCTTGTAAAGTTGGCTATCATAATCCTTAATTCCTTTTCAGGAAGAAAATTTGTTGTCCAGTGATTGGACTATTTCTCTTTTTGGTACTTCAAGTCATCACCTTTATTTATCATTCATACCATGCTCGCACAGTAAAGACAAGAGAGCGTTTCTCCAAAACCAAGGATCATATTGACATAAACACAAGTTAAAATAGAAGTTAAACACATGAAATATTAAATATTAAGATGTATATTGTAAGAGTCCTGGGAGTTTGATGGCTTGAGGGAAAAAACCCATTGCCCAATCTTTCTTGGCTATGGAGCTAGTGTTAATGGACCAGGTGAGATACTTTATAATAAATTGAAGCACGTCAGTGAATAAGATGCCTTTGCTTAATGTACACTCCCTTTTCTCTGGTCTGTCTACTTTCACAATGGCTCCACATTTAAAAAAAAATCTCTGCATGACAGCTTTCACCAATTACTTCAAAGGCCTGATAAACAGAAATCCACACCTCAGAGTTCTGCGTGCTAGGTTTCAAGCAGTTACTTGAAGCGGAGTATCACAAAGGAAGAACATTTAAAGAAACCAGGAAATCTCTCTGCAACTTCCCTGGCTTGCATTCTGTCAGCACAAAGCTTGCTGTGGAAAGGTGTGGTGGCTTGATATCTTGGCCACGCAAACTTGCTTTGCAGTCAGCATGCAAACAGTGGGACTGCGAGACTTCATTGGCACCTTTCACTCCCTCAGGGCACCTGGAGGAGAATCAGAATTTATCGCCAAGAACACATCGCAAAATTTGTTGGTTTGCAGCAGTACCACAGTGCAGATATTGTTGTAAATTACACTTAAAAGTAAGCAAATCAGTCCAAAAATAAGAGAAAGTTAGGTAGAGTCCGTGGTTCATTGTCCATTCAGAAATCCGATGGCAGAGGGGGAAGAAGCTTCACTGGAGAAGATTTGTGAACAAGATTTAAATAGCAAACATTGGGTCATTTGTCTCTTACCTGTACCTGATTGTACTTGAGCAATAAATATACAGGAGACTCTCTTGAGAAAGAAGACCAGCAGAAATGCAATTTTACTGTCAAATGAACCCCCTTTGTCATTGCACATTATATTAAAATAAAATGCTTCAAAGAGATACAGAAGTATAATTTGGTTGACAAGTTTTATATTTTTGCAATTTCAACGGTCAATTTTGAAAATGATGTGAAGATAAAAATAGATGTAATTTAAGAAGGGGTTTATTATCAGGATAAAGAAGCAAATCAGACATACTGCTCCCCAACTGCACTGAGTTTATCAGTAAAAGGTAAACTGCGGAATTCACCAATAAGGTAGGAAATTATGCTGCCACGGTGGGGATAAGTATACTTATAAATATACTAATAAGTATACTAATAACATATAAATAACTTATATGTTATTTCCCATCTTTGGTACTGGAAGTGTTGACACACAAGAGGTCAAAATGTCATACAGAAACATAAATGACATAATAGGTCATTGTCGGTGAGTTACAAAGTTATAATCTAATTTATGAAACTCTGCAAATATTATAAATTAGAAAATTGGATTGAAAGTACTAATAACCTTGCTCCTTGAGTCTATAGTTTCCTACTGTCACGACCTATAGCAGAGTTGTCCTGCTGCTGTTTGTCATTCAAAAGAACAAATCTGGTTAAATAAATAATGTTGTCAGTCCAAGCTGAATGGGTCGAATGAAGAGCTTTGACTAGTGAGTAGATTTTTGGTCCTGATCTCAGGTGCTACCTGAGTTTGTATATTCTCCCTCTGACCACTTGGTTTTCCTTGGAGTTTCCTGTCTCATCTGGCAGATTATCTGGCCACAGCAAATCAGCCCTAGAGCAGCTGGGTGGCAAGTAAATCAGTGGGAATTGAGGATTGTGTGCGAAAAGAAGGATTACAGGGAAAATTAGTGAGGGACTGGAACTAAGGAGACTGTCCTAAGAGCCAGTATACTTATAATGGGCCAAATGGTCTCCATTTTCCATTATAAGAAAAATATGGAGAAGGAAATGCTTTGAGTCCTGGTACAACCATCCTAAATTTAAATTTAGACAGACAGCATGGTAACAAGCCCTTCTGGCCCATGAGCCCCTGCCACCTAAATATCCTAATTGACCTACAATCCCCGTAGGTTTTTGAAAGATGAGAAGAAACCGGAGCATGCAGACATGGAAAGAACATACAAGCTCCTTACAGACAATGCTGGATTCAAACCTGGGTCACTGGCACTGTAATAGCGCTGTGCTTAACAATAACACCTATCCCGTATCCCAGCTTCTCTTCCTGGCTTAGCTTTTCTAATATCTTGATTTTAATGGAGCTGCGTTGACAGAGTGATGTTTTGTCCCATGCTAATCAGAATCGTAAATGGGTTGCTACAACTAATCCTGGCCCGTTGATTTAAGAGAAAGTTAGATAAGCAATTTATGTAGACCTCAAATGATTACAACTTGGGATCAATTGTGAAGTTCCTGACCAACTGGGTAGTCATTTTCTCCTTGCTTTCCTATCTTTTCTGTAATGTGGTAATTAAAGCTGCTTGTATTACTTCTGCCAGTGTCTAACTCGGTCTTATATTCCAAGACGATAAAAGAATTCAACCTGTATGCCTTCCTAACCATCAACATGAGCTAAATGTCAGGATCAATGGACATATGTTCCAACTTATGGAAGAACTCAGCCAGTTGATCAGTATCTGTGGAAAGCAAAACCAATTCATTCGTAGACCCATCAGGGGAAATGAGAAAGAGGAAACACAAGTGGCAGAGAAGCTGGGGAAGGATAATGGGTTGGACAAAAGGAATGAAATATGAAAGCCTGCAGATGCTGTGATTGCAGTTAAAAACACAGAAATGCCGAATGAACTCAACAGGTCTGCCAGCCTTCAAATGAGGTGAAGATATATTACTGTCGTTTTGCTCCCTCAAGGTAAGGGCTCAGACCCAAAATGTCAGTTATGTATCTTTATCTCCTATGCACGCTGCAAGACCCACCGAGTTCCTCCAGCATTCCTGTGCTTTAAATTTTGAACAAAAGGAAGGCCTCTGTTGGCTGGAATGATGGACAGCCATTGAAATGGGTTTGGAGTGTATGTGTCTGGGCCCTATGTTGCTCATGAGAAGTCCGGGTGATGTCATTCAGTCTGGGCTTCTGGGATATGCTGAGCAAGCAAGAGCATATAAATAAAATGGGAGAGGAATAGCAAGCGCAAATGGCCAGCCCTGATACAAACAGAAAGAAAAAGTTATTTGAAAATTATCTGGATAATTCAAGTAAAAAAAAAACCTGCTGGAAGAACTCAGAAGATCAAGCTGAATCCGTGGAGGCAAAGGGATGGTCGTCGTTTTGAGTCGAGGCCCCAGCATCCGGATTTTATTTCAATATTGTTGGAAAAATAAGATGATGCTCCTGGAGCATGGAACATGATGCTCCTGTTGGGCCTTGTTGTAACAGAGGTCACGGACAGAGCAATCAGAATGGGAGGGGGATACTGAATCAAAATGGCAGATAGCCAGAAGCTGAGAGTCATTCCTGTGGACTGAGTGCAGCTCTTCCATAGATTGGGTGATTGCTTTGTGTGAAACTAAAGTTATCAAATGAGATAAGTTTGCATAATCTCAAGATTTCTCTCTCACCTGTTTGCATTTCATCTCCATTTCTTAAGGGCAAGTTCACCCAGATGTACAAGAGCAAGTTTGAGAAATAAGAAAATAACATCGAAGTAATGGAGAGTGCCGTTTGGACACCTGTGTCTGAGGGTTATTATCTGATCATCTTTAATGTGTAGCTAGTTGTGTTTATATTTTTGCTAAGCTAGGCCTTGCTAAATTAAGAATTTTGTTTAGAAGGACAATGTGGTTAGTGTAACGCTGTTACAGTGCCGGTGACGTGGACTCAAATCTGGCGCTGTCTGCAAGGAGTTTGTATGTTCTCCCTGTGGTCTGCGTGGGTTTCCTTCGGGTGCTCCAGTTTCCTCCTGCCCTTCAAAATGTAGGAGGGTTGGAGGGGAATTGGGTATAATTGGGCGGCATGGGCTCGTAGGCCGGAAGGCGCTGTATGTCTACATTTAAAAATGTATAATTTTGATGTCCCATGTTTACAAAGGGAAAATGACTCATTTCTCAACGAAACCATCCTGCAAGATTTCTCATCCCACAAATATAACCACAAAAATTAGGGCAATTTTCCTTATGTGATATGCCAATCAAAGTTCAAACTTCCAACACTCACTAGAATCCTGATAGCAAGTGAGAAATGAACAATTTAGCCCTTCAATTCTGAATGTATAGAACTGAGGAATCTATTTTTACAGTGAAGTTTAGACATGCTAGTGCCAAGCACTACAGGATGGTGAATTGGATGAAATTCAACATATTGTGGATGCTTAAATTTTGAAATTAAATTAAATTAAATCAGAACTCTCATCAATTCAAACAGCATCTATATATAGATAAAAGATCAACGCTTTTAATTCAATTATTTTTAATCAATGTGCATACAATGGTTTTGACTTGTTGACTCCAACATGAGGCATTAAAGCAGTTGTTCTGCAGTCTATATGTTATTTCCTTCTTCTGTTGTACAAAACATGTTAATACATATAAAAATGTCAACAGCAATGTTCAATCTGTACATAGAGTTGAACCAAATCTAACTGTAATTACATAACACAACTTGAGTAGAAGATTTGGGTGACATTAAATATGTCAACAGTTGCAAAATCAGTTGAGCTGAGAGATGTAGTTACAACCTTGAAATGTCATTCTTCATCCAGCCCCTTCACTGGGTTCATTATACGAGTATTGTAGCAATGCAATGCAGAAGAAGTTGCAAGAATACATTTGGCATTGAGCGATTACCCACTTTGCTAGACATAGCTAATTAATTATTTCAAATTGCTGTCATTACTACACCCACAAGGGCAGATCTGCAATTACCAACACCTCCGATTGATAGTGTTTTGTCCAGACACAGTTTGAGGTTGAAAAGACAATAAATTTGGTGTCTTTGATGTTTCTTTCACTCTAACTGAACAACAACATTGAATTGTATTTCTATAATATTTTTAGTATGGTAAATTCCGCAAGACATCTCAGTGCCCAGTGATTGGAAGCTGCTAAAATAGACATCAGGGCAAGTGACCTGAACCTTAAAGAAGGTTGATTTCAAGAGCATCTTAAAGGCAGTTGGAGGAAGTATTTCTAAGAGGTTTGAGGCACAGTTAGGGTAGGAGTTAGTGCAACACAATTCCAGCGCCAGCAACCTGGGTTCGAATCTGGCACTGTCTGGAAGGAGTTTGTACATTCTCCCCACGTCTGTGTGTGGTTGTCTTGGGTGCTCCAGTTTCCTCCCACCCTTCAAAAAATGTACAGGCATAGTAGTTAATTGGTGTAATGGGGCAGCATGGGCTTTTTAGGCCAGAAGGGTCTGTTACCATGTTGTATGTAAATTTAAAAACATTAGAATTTAGGGTCAAGGTAGTATTGTATAAATAATTGACTTTAAAAAAAAAACACATTATTTTCAGATGAACCTTGACAATAATTTGTAGAGTACAATCCAGTAATAATAAGCTTTGATCATCTGGCTTCTTGCTGTTCCTGATAAAAGGTTTAAGCTTGAAACGTTAACGGTCTCTTGGCCCCCATGGATGCTGCCTGACCTACTGAGTCTCTCCAGCATTCTGAATGTTACTCCAGTTTACCAGCATCTATGGTCTTATTGTTTGCTTCCGACATGGAAAGTGGAACACGTGACTCTGCTGTTTAGTGAACCAGTGGTATGCAAGACCTAAACTAGAAGAAGCAATGAAAGAGAAGCAGGAGGGACTCATCTGGTTGGGACCCTTTCTCAAGATGAAATCCTGACCAAAAACAATGACCAAAATCGGAAACACTTCTGGTCTATTTCTCTCCATGGATAGTGCCTGATCTGCCCTTCCCAACCTTTGCTAAAATGTTTTTACCAACTCATGTGAATGAAATTTAGAGAGAAAAAAAAAAATCAGATGAACTAGTCATCCTTTTATGGTTCATGCATGGTTTGTGTGATGGCCTGAGCAGCATTTAAAATTCTCTGCAGTCACGTGGTTTTGGTCAGAGCAGTTCCTGGCCTATGCAATGATGCACCCTAATAGGATACTTTGAATGGTCCACCTGTGGATGTTGTTAAGAGATGCGGGTGAATTTCCTCTGGAAATTCTGAAGAAATAGAGATGCCAGTGCACTTTCCTGCACTTCGCATTGGCCAGAACAATCCACTGGAAATGTTTACACTAAGCAGGTTAGGGTTGCCTGCTATATCCACAGTTGATGTGGACCAGGCCTGTCCCATCAGGCAGCTCCTACTATATTGGCCTCATCAGTTATCCCAACATCTACAGAACCTGAATGGGAGTGGATCATTCTGGACCTCATTGGACCTCCTCAGAAGGAGAACTATGTTAATAAGCATGGGTTTCATGGGCTTGAAAGGACTTCTACAGTTCTGTATCATTAAATTGATATTTTAACTCTCATGAGTCAAGTACCCCTCATCAAAAATCTGAAATCCAAAATGCTCCAAATTCCAAAACATTTGACACACACAAACATGGAAAATGCCACACCTGACCTCACTTGCCCTCTGAAGCCACAGTTTGTTACCAACTGTCACCCCCCCCTGCCCAACCTACGTGCAAACCTCACTGTGCTTTTTGCCATCCAGCAGAATTTCTTGTACTTGGTGCTTGCATTGATTTTCTTTGGTAAGCAGGAATCAGTTTTGTTTTTTTTTGGCTACGTACAAAACAATTGTTTTCATGTGAAATTCATCTCCACCTGCAATAATGCCAGGTCGGAGTGTAACACGACCAGCAACGTTGAAAAAAAGTATAGTATACTGTCACGGTTTGATGAAAACAGAGCATTGTCGGTGGGGACTGAGAGCCTGCTGCTGTTTAAGAGCTGATACAGGTATTCTGCTGATGAGTCTGTGCAGATTAGTTACCCTAAAGACATGATTCCAAAATCGGAAACACTTCTGGTCCCATGCATTTCGGATAAGGGGTTACTTAACCCGTATGTGTATCGCGGACGAAGATTTATGGAGGGGGTAAAAGTCCACGTCAGCTGCAGGCTCGTTTGTGGCTGACAAGTCCAATGCGGGACAGGCAGACACGGTTGCAGCGGCTGCAGGGGAAAATTGGTTGGTTGGGGTTGGGTGTTGGGTTTTTCCTCCTTTGCCTTTTGTCAGTGAGGTGGGCTCTGCGGTCATATAAACAGACAGAATATACGTCCATATAAATGTGTGGATATACACACACATTCACGTATATATAAAAGTTGCTGGCAAAGAAGCGAGCTGCCCACCAGGCTCACCTTACAAAGCCGTCCTGTCCAGAGAAGAAACAAGCCTTCCGTCGCGCATGCAGCCATCTTCAGCGCAAACTCCGGGAGATCCAAAATGAGTGGTGGACTAGCCTCGCCAAGCGAACCCAGCTCAGCGCGGACATTGGCGACTTCAGGAGTTTCTACGAGGCTCTAAAGGCTGTGTATGGCCCCTCACCCCAAGTCCAAAGCCCGCTGCGCAGCTCAGACGGCAAAGTCCTCCTCACCGACAAGATCTCCATCCTCAACCGATGGTCAGAACACTTCCAATCTCTTTTCAGTGCCAACCGCTCAGTCCAAGATTCCGCCCTGCTCCAGCTCCCTCAACAGCCCCTAAGGCTAGAGCTGGATGAGGTCCTCACCCAGGATGAGACATATAAGGCAATCGAACAACTGAAAAGTGGCAAAGCAGCAGGTATGGATGGAATCCCCCCAGAGGTCTGGAAGGCTGGCGCCAAAACTCTGCATGTCAAACTGCATGAGTTTTTCAAGCTCTGTTGGGACCAAGGAAAACTGCCTCAGGACCTTCGGGATGCCACCATCATCACCCTGTATAAAAACAAAGGCGAGAAATCAGACTGCTCAAACTACAGGGGAATCACGCTGCTCTCCATTGCAGGCAAAATCTTCGCTAGGATTCTACTAAATAGAATAATACCTAGTGTCGCCGAGAATATTCTCCCAGAATCACAGTGCGGCTTTCGCGCAAACAGAGGAACTACTGACATGGTCCAAGAAAAGTGCAGAGAACAAAACAAAGGACTCTACATCACCTTTGTTGACCTCACCAAAGCCTTCGACACCGTGAGCAGGAAAGGGCTTTGGCAAATACTAGAGCGCCTCGGATGCCCGCCAAAGTTCCTCAACATGGTTATCCAACTGCACAAAAACCAACAAGGTCGGGTCAGATACAGCAATGAGCTCTCTGAACCCTTCTCCATTAACAATGGCGTGAAGCAAGGCTGTGTTCTCGCACCAACCCTCTTTTCAATCTTCTTCAGCATGATGCTGAACCAAGCCATGAAAGACCCCAACAATGAAGACGCTGTTTACATCCGGTACCGCACGGATGGCAGTCTCTTCAATCTGAGGCGCCTGCAAGCTCACACCAAGACACAAGAGAAACTTGTCCGTGAACTACTCTTTGCAGATGATGCCGCTTTAGTTGCCCATTCAGAGCCAGCTCTTCAGCGCTTGACGTCCTGTTTTGTGGAAACTGCCAAAATGTTTGGCCTGGAAGTCAGCCTGAAGAAAACGGAGGTCCTCCATCAGCCAGCTCCCCACCATGAGTACTAGCCCCCCCCACATCTCCATCAGGCACACAAAACTCAAAACGGTCAACCAGTTTACCTATCTCGGCTGCACCATTTCATCAGATGCAAGGGTCGACAACGAGATAGACAACAGACTCGCCAAGGCAAATAGCGCCTTTGGAAGACTACACAAAAGAGTCTGGAAAAACAACCAACTGAAAAACCTCACAAAGATCAGCGTATACAGAGCCGTCGTCATACCCACACTCCTGTCCGGCTCCGAATCATGGGTCCTCTAGCGGCATCACCTACGGCTCCTAGAACACTTCCACCAGCGCTGTCTCCGCTCCATCCTCCACATCCATTGGAGCGACTTCATCCCCAACGTCGAAGTAATCGAGATGGCAGAGGCCGACAGCGAATCCTCGCTGCTGAAGACCCAACTGCGCTGGGTGGGTCACGTCTCCAGAATGGAGGACCAGCGCCTTCCCAAGATCGTGTTCTATGGCGAGCTCTCCGTGACAGAGGTGCACCAAAGAAGAGGTACAAGGACTGCCTAAAGAAATCTCTTGGTGCCTGCCACATTGACCACCGCCAGTGGGCTGATCTCGCCTCCAACCGTGCATCTTGGCGCCTCACAGTTGGGTGGGCAGCCACCTCCTTGGAAGCCCACCTCACTGACAAAAGACTGAGGAAAAACCCACCAATTTTCCCCTGCAACCGTGTCTGCCTGACTTATCAGTCACCAACGAGCCTGCAGCTGACGTGGACATTTACCCCTCCATAAACACACAGACCTTGAGCAGAACAAATCTGACAAACCGGAACCCGCAATTATCCGAAATTCCTTCGGAGTCGAACTGACCGACGACCCCCCCCCCCCGACCCCGGCGGCGGCGGCGGCGAACGTGGAGCTCCCACCCCACCCCACCCCACCCCGGGCAGGAGCGCGGCCTCGGCGGGGAAGTGGTGAGAAGGAAACTTGATTTGAATAACTTTACCTTGTTGAAAGGCCGTTCCGGGTGATTTGCTGTGGAGACTGGGTTCCCGTCTATCCGGCCCCAGCCCGAGGTTTCGTTGGAAGGGTTAAAGTACAGCTTTGTCCATTTGACTCGGAGCCTCCACGGAAGTGTCCGGTAACAGTGTGTGGGATGTCCTGGGAAGCACTGGTAAATGGTGTAGGTGTCAGCCCTGGTTCAAAGGACTTGTCTCTGATTGACCAGCCTGTTGGTCCACAATCCCTAGGCTGATGCCCCTGGGTAATACTGACACACTGGTGCATTGGAAAGAAGCTGCCTTTCAACTCAGGGATTAAAGTATCAGCAGGTACAAAAGTCCACTTCCACTATTTGAAGCATAGTTCCCCCTGTCCCAGCAAATATTGATGCTCTTCGTCCAATTTCATCACTGGGCTCTGAACCCACCATGACTTTGCAGAGGCTGTCGTGCACACATTGGCCATTCTGCGCTCTTAAGTTTCAAAATGCTCGAGGATCGTGCAAGAGTAATGAGTTTATTGTTATCTGCATTGAGGAATGTCCATGTGCACCAAAGTTCTTAATTGCCACGGTCAAACATGTACAGAAAAATGTGATAGAACCTATTCTCTTTCAATACTTTTATTAGCTATACCCCTATGGGGTATATTAGAATATTAACAAAGCTTATAGAATAAAACAGATGGTGCTGTAACCTATATTACATTGAGAAGAAGTGGGGAAAAAACCCATTAAACTACAATTCTACTTATCTAACCCCACCCTACAGAGGCTATTGGCTTAACGTGGACAGTCCACTTCTGATACACAAAACAAAAATACAAGGTAACCAATGGGGGTCATACACCAAAAAAAAGAGAGTTAATCTGACAAATTTTAAAACATAATTGAGAAAAGAACCCCATAAAGAAACAAAATTAAGACTCATTTCAATTGTGGAACATCTAAGTCAGACAAGCCATCATATCCGACGACCACTGAGTGTAAGTGGGAGGGACGGCATCTTTCCACCTCATTAATGTGGCCCTTCTCGCGAGGACAACTCCGTGGGATCGCGAAGCAATGTTGACCCACTTATTCCAAAGAGAGCGAGGAAAGGGTTGGGAGTCAAATGAATACTAAGAAGTAAAGATAAGGCATGAACTATCCATGAAGGAGAAGGACATATGATACAATGTTACCTTCTATATACATTTATCAAATTTAGAAGAGAGATTGGAATGAAATTGAGCTTATTGAACAGTGGGCTTGAATCTATTAAATTAAAAAACGAACAGCATCGTGCAAAAATATGGCATTAAAGTAGTGCAGGCGCTCCTTATGGTAAGAGAGAAAGAGAAGCAAAGAGTCACAAAGAGCCCGTAGATTTGCCTCCAGCGCACTCCCACAGCCTCTGTAAGAGGAGGTTCCAGAGCCTGATAGTCATTGGAAAGAAACTGTTCTTGAACCCAGAGGTGCTGGACCTCAGGCTTCTCTACCGATCCAATCGAAATCATTAGGCAAGAAGAGGCTGTGACCAGGCTGACGGGGGTCCTTTATCATGTTGGCTGCCTTCTTTATTTGGCGCCTCACAGAGAAGTCTGCAATGATGGACTTTGCTATGTTTGTGAAAGGTGCCATAATGAATATTTTAATTTGATTTATTTCACATGACTAATTAAAAGTGAGCCTATTTCTCCACAGGTTATTTCTGAAATCAGATGTATGTTTTGTCAGTCAGAGCCTGTTATCTACATGCAAAATTGCCTGGCGAAGGCAAGATAAAAATAATACATCTTTCCACGAAATATCAGTGACAAACAGTGGAAGGGCAATAGGACACATATTTACATCTTGCCTCAGGCAAGATGTTCACAACTCCCATTGTCATTCACAGAATATTTTAATGCTGAGAATAGAAATTCTACAGGCAAAAGGGTCAATTACAACCATTTAAGCAGATTAGCAATAAACAGCTGTTTTAATTTTGCACAGAGCATGTTAATTGCCAGGGAGCATACCTTGCCCCACAACAAGATGAGCAGAATAAAAAATAAAAGTACTTGGTTCGCTCAGTTAGCATTTTAGGGAAAATAAGGTTTGCATTTATATACATTAGAGGCTTATGTCCAATGTTACAAATTCACACCACAGACGAAATTCACTCAGTCCATCTGGAGGCTGACAACATCAAATAAAGACTGTAAAACGGGAGTCACGTGATGGAGTAGTGGCCGGACGGTGAACTCCAGCCCTCTCCAGAAAAGTCGGGAAAAACGAGAGAAAATACAAAGGCACAGAAATACAAGTTAAAGAAAAGTGAATATAAAGGTGGAAAGAAGATGGAGACAAAAGGAGAAAAATCAAAATCAACGGAAAGAAGAGAGGAAGAGAAGACAACGGAGGAAAAAGGTGAAGGCCTTACCTGTCCGAAGAGGCCCGCTGTGGAGAGAAGACCCCACTACCTCAGGTCGGTAGAAAGAGAACTACAACAATGGCTCACAGAGCCGAGTAAAAGTGCGCAACCGCGCATGCGCGACTCCTCGCGCATGCGCGATGCGCATACAAAAAAACACACCGACGGGAGGGGGGACCAGCTGGGGAGTCGATCTCCACAGCCGGCAACGACAGCTGCAGAACACCTGCAGCAAGAAGACACCACAGAAGACAATGGAAACAAGAAAGAAGAGGAGGAAAGGGCAGCAAAGAAACAACAGATGGTCAACCTAGAGGAAGAAGAAGAGGAAGAGGAAGAGTACAGGGAAATAGAAGAAGAAAAGATAGGCAAGGTAAAGGAGGTACTTGCTCTTGTTAGAGGATACATGGAGTCATTTAAAGAATGGCAAACACAGGAATTCAATGATTTAAGAAGAAGAATAAACAACACAGAAAAGAAAATAAATAAAATGGATATGACCTTAACAGAAATGGGGAAAAAAATGGACAAGATGGAAGAACGGGCAATAGCAGCAGAAATGGAGGTAGAAGACTTAAAAAAGAAATTGGAGGAATCTAATAAAAAAACTAAAGAGACACAAGAATTACTAGCCCAAAAAATAGATATAATGGAAAATTATAACAGAAGAAATAACATAAAGATAGTGGGCCTTAAGGAAGATGTAGAAGGCAAGAATATGAGGGAGTTTATAAAAGAATGGATCCCTAAGGCCCTAGGATGTCCAGAACTACAGCAAGAAATGGAAATAGAAAGGGCACATAGAGCATTGGCCCCTAAACCACAACCACAACAAAAACCAAGATCTATTGTAGTAAAATTCCTAAGATATACTACAAGAGAAAAGGTGCTGGAGAAGACAATGGAAAAAGTAAGAGAGGGCAACAAACCACTGGAGTATAAAGGGCAAAAAATCTTCATTTATCCAGATATAAGCTTTGAACTCCTAAAGAAGAGAAAAGAGTTCAATGCAGCAAAAGCGATTTTATGGAAGAAAGGATATAAATTTACACTGAAGCATCCTGCGGTATTGAAAATATTTATTCCAGGACAACAAAACAGACTATTCTCGGATCCAGAAGAAGCACGAAAATTTGCAGAACAATTACAAAAATAGACTGAGGGATGAAGACGGGTAATGAGAGCAAAAATTATCACGATTGATATGTATGTGGGTAAAGACAAAAATAGACTGAGGGATGAAGACGGGTAAGGAGGGTAAAAATGACCACGATTGATATGTATGCGGGTAAAGAGGTATAAGAGTGAATAGAGACAACGGGCATATGTGAAAGTATCTGTAATTAGAGGAAAACATAGAAAGTATAGACAAGAATTAATAAGGGAAGGTAAGGGAATAGAGAGAATAAGGAGGGAACTAAAAGAGTGACCTTTGTGACATATAAAAAACGAAATCTTTTCTGGGGGGGGCTGGGTGGGGGGAAAAGAGCGGTCACTGCAAAATCAGTTGACGCTTGCGAGTGGATTCGCAAATCCAAATGGAGAGGGGAGATGTGGTTGTCCGACAAGGGATAAAGGGCAACTCAGGAGGGGAAGGGGAGATTGGGGATAAAGAAGATAGAAATAGGAGAATAAGGAAAATGTTGGATGTTGTAGGAATGTTGTCTGGTAAAGAGTTGAAAATAAGAAAACAGAAATGGAAAAGGAGGAAAGGTAATGATGGAAAAACGGAAAGAGAAGATAAACAAAATATAAAATGGCTACGCTGAACTATATGACTCTAAATATTAATGGAATACATAACCAAATTAAAAGGAAGAAACTACTAAATTTACTGAAAAAGGAAAAAATAGATATAGCATTTGTCCAAGAAACACATTTAACTGAATTGGAGCACAAGAAATTAAAGAGAGATTGGGTAGGACATGTAACAGCAGCATCGTATAATTCAAAAGCAAGAGGAGTGGCTATATTAATTAGCAAAAATGTGCCATTTAAAATAGAAGAGGAAATAATAGATCCAGCAGGGAGATATGTTATGATAAAATGTCAGATATATTCAGAGCTTTGGAATCTACTTAATATATATTCACCTAACGAAGAAGATCAAAAGTTTATGCAAGATATCTTTTTGAAGGTAGCTAATACGCAAGGGAACATACTAATAGGAGGGGATTTCAATCTGAATTTGGATCCAAATATGGATAAAACGGGGAAAAAAATTAACAGGAAGAACAAAGTAACCAAATTTATAATTAAATCAATGCAAGAAATGAAACTTGTGGACATATGGAGGAAACAAAACCCAAAAGAAAAGGAATACTCATACTACTCGACTAGACATAAAACATACTCAAGGATAGACCTATTCCTGTTATCAGCCCACATACAAGGGAGAGTTAGGAAAACGGAATATAAAGCTAGACTATTATCGGACCACTCACCCCTGTTATTGGCAATAGAGCTAGAAGACATCCCTCCAAGAATGTATAGATGGAGATTAAACCCCATGCTACTTAAAAGACAGGATTTTAGAGAATTTATTGAAAAACAATTAAAAATGTACTTTGAAGTAAATACGGAATCAGTGGAAGATAAGTTTATACTATGGGACGCAATGAAAGCATTCATTAGAGGGCAAATAATAAGTTATGCAACCAAGATGAAGAAGGACTATAATCAGGAAACAGAGCAGTTGGAAAGGGAAATAATAAACATAGAAAAAAAATTAGCAATAAAGGAAGATACAACCAAAAGAAGAGAATTGGCGGATAAAAAAATAAAATATGAAACATTACAAACATATAAGGTGGAGAAGAATATAATGAAGACAAAACAGAAATATTATGAACTAGGGGAAAAAACACACAAAATCCTAGCATGGCAGCTTAAGACAGAGCAAACTAAGAAAACGGTATTGGCAACAAGGAAAAAAGACAAACAAATTACATATAATCCAAAAGAAATTAAGGAAAACTTCAGAGAATTCTATGAACAATTATACCGAACCGAAAACGAAGGGAAAGAAGGGAAAATAGATGAATTTTTGACTAAAATTGAACTACCAAAACTACAAATAGAGGAACAAAATAAATTAACAGAACCATTTGGAACAGTAGAAATACAAGAGATAATAAAAAATTTACCAAATAATAAGACACCAGGAGAGGATGGACTCCCAATAGAATTCTACAAAACATTTAAAGACCTAATAATACCGCCCCTCCTGGATGTAATCAACCAGATTGATGAGACACAAAACTTACCAGATTCATGTAAAACAGCAATAATTACAGTGATACTAAAACAAGGGAAAGATCCACTCTCACCAGCGTCATATAGACCAATATCTTTGCTAAACACAGATTATAAGATAATAGCTAAACTATTAGCGAACAGATTAGCAGAACAGGTACCGAAAATGGTAAATTTAGACCAAACTGGATTTATCAAAAAAAGACGCACAACAGACAATATTTGTAAATTTATTAACTTAATTCATGCAGTAGAAGGAAATAAAGCACCGGCAGTAGCAGTTGCTTTAGACGCAGAGAAGGCCTTCGACAGAGTAGAATGGAATTACTTGTTCAAAGTATTGCAAAAATTCAGTTTACCGGAGAAGTATATTAATTGGATTAAAGCATTATATAAGGGACCGTTAGCGAAAGTGACAGTAAATGGACATGTATCAAAGCAATTTAACTTAAGCAGGTCAACGCGGCAGGGATGCCCACTATCACCATTATTGTTTGCGCTAGCTATAGAACCACTAGCAGAATCGATAAGAAGAGATAATAATATAAAAGGAATAAAAATAAAAGACAGGGAATATAAAATCAGTCTGTTTGCGGATGATGTGATAGTGTACTTAACAGAACCAGAACTATCAATAAAAGAACTATATAAGAAATTGAAGGAATATGGAGAAGTGTCGGGATACAAGATAAACGTAAATAAAAGTGAAGCAATGCCTATGAATAACGCGGATTTCGCAAAATTTAAGGAGGAATCCCCATTCAGATGGCAAACGCAGGCAATAAGATACCTAGGTGTGCAAATAAACAAAAATCTAGGCCAATTATATAAACTCAATTACAATCCACTAATGAAAAAACTACAGGACGATTTAGAGCATTGGAAAGAGCTACCACTAACACTGATAGGAAGGATAAACTGTATTAAAATGAACATTTTTCCAAGGATACTATACTTATTTCAGGCATTGCCAATACAACTGACAGAAAAATTCTTCAAAGAATTAAAGAAAATAATAAGGAGATTTTTATGGAGAGGGGGGAAACCGAGGATAGCACTAGACAAATTAACAGAATGGTATAAACAAGGAGGCTTACAATTGCCAAACTTCAAAAATTATTATAGAGCCGCACAATTAAGGTACCTATCAGATTTTTATCAAACAAGGGAAAAACCAGACTGGACGAGACTAGAATTAGATAAAATAGGGGAAAAGATACCTGAACACATATTATATAAATGGGACGAAAAATTGGTACAACATAGAACTTCTCCAGTATTACACCATCTCCTCAATATATGGAAGAAGATACATGTAGAAAGAAATAAAATAAATTACCAAATACCAAAACTAATATTGACGCAAAATAAGCTACTCCCTTTTACAATAGACAACCTTGCCTTTAGAAAATGGGAAAAAAAAGGGATTAAAAGAATAGAAAATTGTTTTTCAGGAAGTAGATTCTTATCCTTTGAACAAATGAGAGATAAGTACAATATAACGGGAGATACAGCGCTGGCATATTACCAACTGAGATCCTACTTGAAAGATAAATTAGGAAGCAACTTGAGTTTACCAGAGGGAAGTAACCTTGAATATGTGATTACAGATACAATGTTAATCAAAAGATTTATAAAAAATATGTATATTAAACTGCAAGAAAAGGAAAATGAGGAAACAAATGGTAAAACTAAACAAAAATGGGAACAAGATTTAAATATAAAGATAAAAAAGGAAACATGGGAGAAGTTATGCTCTGGAACGATGAGAAATACAATAAATACGAGGCTGCGTATGATACAATATAATTGGTTACACAGACTATACATTACACCGCAAAAGTTAAATAAATGGGACCCAACAGTATCTGATAGATGTTTTCGATGTAAAAAAGAAAGGGGAACAACAATTCATGCAATCTGGACATGTGAGAGAGTAGAAAAATTTTGGGATGATCTCAATCAGATATTAAATAAAATAACAGAAAACAATATACCAAAGAATCCAGAGATCTTTCTCCTAAGTAACATAAAAAATAAAGAATTTGGAATTGACTTGGAGGATGCACAAAAAAGATTTGTTAAGATAGCCCTAGCTGTAGCAAAAAAATGTATTATGTCAACCTGGAAATTGGAAGATAATTTGAAAATACAACAATGGTATATAGAAATGAATAAATGTATTCCATTAGAAAAAATAACATATAGTTTAAGAAATAATATTGAAATATTCGAACAAGTATGGGAGCCTTACATTAAATACAATAGCGAAAACCTACCGGGAACAAACATTACCTAAGTTGATGGAAGGAGAAGAGAAGAAAAAAATGGACTCAGTAGAATTTCTGGTGTATTTTTGTTGAATGACAACATTGTCTAACTGAATTAATGCAACCTAGATTGTATAACTAAAATGGATGAGAGGGGGGAGGGATGGGGGGGTGGCTTGGGAGGAGGGAGGGGGGAGGGAGAAAAAGTCACTGTAAATGTGTGGAAAAGAAAAAGTGTATATCATGGCTATTGTGATTTATGGTGTGAAAAATAAAAAATTAAAAAAAAAAAAAAAAAAAAAAAAAAAGACTGTAAAACTAATCCCATCTCCCACTCCGTGGCTTTCTCAGTTGTAATATTTGAGGTATTCATCCAGATACGTTGTAAGCATGCTTAAATTTAAAATTTAGAGTGCATCACAATAACAAGCTATTTTGGCCCAGGTCGCAGAGGTACACCTACTTTTTTTGAACGGTGGGAGGAAACCAGAGCTCCCAGAGGAAACGCACACAGACACGGGGAGAACGTACAAACTCCTTGCAGATAGTGCGGGATTTGAACTCAGTTCTGATCTCTGGCGCTGTAACATTGCTAACCCCTATGCTATCTGTGTCACCCTGGGCCCCTTATGGTCTCCAAGGGAAAAATAAGTCCACAGCTCCCTGTAATACACAACGGACCTCTTACCAATGGTTATTGTAAGAACTTTTCATGATCTCTGAATATGCTCTAAATTGATCACAACTAATTAGGTGCTTCCTGAGAAGATGCTGTGGTCGTAATACAGGAATCAAGGCACTTGATGGTGCCCAACAAGACTCCACAAAGAATAGTGAAATAATTACAAGATAATCGATTTTGCCGGCATGTATTAATACCTTCCATGTATTATAATGTTATATTTTAGGTCCACTTTAAGAATATCAGGTTTTCTATTAACTAATTGAAAGACATCAACTCTGGATGAGAGAAGGCCCACAATAGGTTTCAAGCTCCTAATCTCAAATGAGATTGATGATAAACCAAAGGTAGTTGCTGGGTTATGAAATGACTTGAGTTAAAAGAAATGCAGTGATCGTCTGCTATCCTGATCGGGGTCCCTCCCTCAATCAGCAGTGGCTTAAAATTGTGCACCTTCTGTAAACGCAGATAATTTACTCAGAGCAAGGATTGGAGATGATGCAAAGTTGAACGTATGTATGGAGTCTATGAAGAAATACAAGCCAGTTCTGTGAGTGGGCAAGGTGATAGATGGGGAATTTAACTTATCTACTTTGTTGAGAATAATGTAAAGAAAATTATATTTGAGAAGCTAGAAAATATTGAAACAGAGAAGTCTGTTGATATGTTAGTTCATGAGATTCATGGATATATAACAAGCAATTAAGAATTACAAAGGGATTAGTGTATAAAAGCAGGCAAGTCTTGCTGAGATTGTGCAGTGCTTTCTGAAACCTCACTTGAAGTATCATGTGCAGTTTTGATAGTGATATCAAAGCAAGGACATTTTTGCCTTGGAATCAAGGCAGCCAAAATTCAGTTGATTGATTCCTGATCTGAGAGCTGGTCATGGTGGGAGGAATTAGGAAGATTAGTTTATACACTTTGGTATTTAGTAAAATGAGAGGTGAACCATCAACATAAACAGGATTCTATGAGGGGTTGGCAGGATAAATTCTGAAAAATTGTCTCCTCTGGATATAGAATCTAGAATTGGGGGATTTATTCTCAGGCTAAGGAGTGGGCAATTTATACTTTCAATAAAATCTTAACATACAGCACGATAACAGGCCCTCTCAGCCCATGAGCCTGTAACACCCGATTAACCTACCACTCCTGATTTGTTTTGAACGGTGGGAGAAAATTGGTAGATTTTTGGTCTGTAGAATATGGGAACATTTGTACCTGAACTCACCTTATCACACAACTGCTATCACTCATTTACCATCTTATAAAATCTAATTTTCTTACTATCCACATTATCTTCCTTCTTCATGATGGTTATTACAGCATTGATTCTGTTGAACTCTTCCAGGTTCTGATCGCTATTGCCCAGATGCTCCGTCTATTAATCCATTCACCACTTGTTCCACTTTGTTTCTTAGATCTAGAGGCAGAATAATATTTTCTTTATGCTTGAAGCAAACTGATGAATGAACATCAAATGTTCAAGTTTTATGAATTCTTTATCCTCCTTGCCATTTAGTTTCAGTTTTATCAGGGTATATTCAAATCATTACAGTCTCTCATTATTCCAGTGAACTTTTTACACATCTTGATAATTTTCTTCTCTTTATTTCCCATTCTTTAGTTCCTTTTGGTAAAGATGTAGCAAAGTAGCAGCACCCTTTTTGTTTTTTAACTATCACCTCATAAAGTTCAATATTTGAACCCATTAGAGCATCTGTAGAATTGAAAGATCATTCCATTACTATTAAAATTATTCTCTGACATCACTCATTTCCTGTCCTTTTGAATGTATTGCAGCAAGAATATTTGGTTTACATTCCTTCCAATGTTTATTACAACCTCTTCTTCGAGTCACTACATCATAAACTTAATAGGCTTGTTCTTCACTAAGCAGAATAGGTCTCAAACATTTTTATTCTTCTATCTAGTTCCATTTCTTTTATTGTCCTGCTGCTGTCTATCTTTTGAATTTATATGTACCATCATGCCTTCCTTGCCTTTGCTTTCCCTTGGTGCTACTCCCCCATTCAAGCCAGATCAAGTTCTTCTCCTCAGCCCTAATTAACCTCTTGAGCAGTTAAAACTCTCCTTGACTGCAGCATGGATCTTTACATTTATTTCTATTTCCCAACAGAGGGCTCCCCCGTCATTACTTATCTTGGCAAATGAACTTCTCGGAGGGGTGGGGGGGGGGGGGGGGGAGGGAAAAAGAAACACATTTGCTAAATTGACCCAAATAAGATGGCATAGCCTTGGATCCTATTTTGGAACTACTGTTCTCATGCCTCTTTTAGACTGCAATATGTTCACCATCATTTAGCTGGTGTACAACTGAGTTTCATGACACTGTTAGTTAGCTGAGTTTAAATGGACCTGGCGTCAGCCTCTCCTTGAGTAGATCACGATCAATTACAATTGCAATTTTTTTTCTCATCTGCTATGGTCAGCAAACCTGGTCTCTGTTGAAACATTAAGGGGGCATAACTTGAGTTTCTATTCAAGGTATATCAGAAAAGTATTCCCCGGATCCTGTATCATTTTTACTGATCAAAAGCTCCACCCAAGATTCCATGGAAACTAATTAGGCAAGAGTTAAAAGAATATTAAACAGGATTTAAAAATCTTTTTCTACTATCAATACTTTGTTCGCCTTTCTTATTTCTAACTGACACTCTCATTTTGTTATAATCTACACAAAGCTTCATCCCATTATGTATTAGCCAGGGCATCAAAGGTTATGGGGAGATGGCCGAGCAGTGGGACCTAGTGGAAAAATAGATCAGCTTGTGATTAAATGGCTGGACAGATTGGATGGGTTGAAGAGCCTATTTCTGCTTGTATGTCTTACGGTCTTATCTTATAATTTTCCCCCCATCATGCAAGCTAAGTGTCATATTATTTTGTCATCTGATACTACCCAGCTACTAACCATTAAACTCTCCACAATTCTAGGATATTGCAGGACTGAGGGGTTGCCAACACAGTCTTGGTTTGAAAACCGCACCAAGTATTCCCACCCCCTTCCCCATAATATCTGCTGGTTAACCAAGTGAATGTGGTTATTTATTTTTCTTTTCTATCTTTACATAACCTTCAAAAATATCAGAAGCGGTTTAGAATAAAGAGATCTGCCCTGTGATTCGTGGTCTTTGGACCAAGAAAGGAAAAAGAGTCTCAGGGCATTCCTTGTTCTAAGTTAGATTTAGTCCATATCTTTATCACTCCTAGTAGTTTGCTCTTTTGGTTAAAGGGGTTACAGCAATCCAATCTAATGCCCCCCCCCCCCCTTAAGGCTCCAATCAGGTGTTTCACTCCAGGATATCAGGCATTTATGCTTCCCCCTCTGACTTCCAGTCAGTGCTTGGTGAACTTTGCTGAGAGAAGACCATTCAAGATTTGGAAACCACAGCAGTGGACCAGCGAGGAGCTCTGCAGCTGAAGGACTTGCATCAGTCAGTGGGCTGTTGGTGACTGGCTCGTGAGAACCAGGTATCACAAGTGGTATTCATGATTCGCCCTGTTGGCGAACAGGGCTCCCGAAGGGACTCAGGCATTTACAGCTTCAGTTTGGAACAGGCGCCGTAGAGGGTGATGGACATTGGAGCTTGGGTTCACTGCTGGAACAGACAGAAAATCATGTGGATATGGAGGAGTTGGCATCCGAGGAGGTGGTGGGATCCATGGACACTCTGTTTATGAAGAGACTCTCTTTTGCATCTCTTTCTCTTCTAGATGGGATGGCCTTTTACGGGAAACCAAAGTAAACAAGATTTGTTTCTTATGCACATGATAATAAAGGGCCTTGAAAGAATGACACAATTAGTTTCACCCTCCTGCTCTGTCCTATAGCCTTTCAAACACTTAGTTTTACAGTGTTTATCAACATATTTTTTGGAAATTGTTGTTCAATTGCTTTTTACTGGCCTTTCAGGACTTTTTTGGTGAGACCACAATTCACCATGTCAAATGAATCTGTCTCTCAGGTCTTTCGCTATTCATCTTAAATCAGTGTTCGCTAGTTTCTTCCTTCTTATAGACATTGCATAGTTACCAAAAGCTTCCAAAGTTTTGAATAACTTTACTAAATCATCTCTTCACCCTCACTGCTCTAAGAACAATCCCAACTTCTGTTTCTCCAAGTCGCAGGGGAGCCCTATACATCAGCCCATTTTAAGTGAATTTCCACTGCATTCCTTCCAAGACTTGGCATCATTCATTAAAATTTAATGCTGAGAATTAAACACAATACTCCAGCTGAAACATAATGTGTGATGTGTAAAGATTTATCATAACTTCATTGCTTTTTATTCGATGCCTTCATAAATCAAGCCAAGGATTACGTTTACCTCTTTAACAGGCTTAACACTTCAAAGATTTGTGTGTGTAAACCTCCAGATCTCTTTTTGTCCACCCCCTTTTGAAACAGGACTACTTGGGTGGCACGCATTGCCTAAATCTGTGTGTAACAAACCATCAAGCTATCAAATATCTATCCTTTACCGTCATAGTTTGTGCACGATTAAGAAAGGTTGTTGTACAGACTGCAGCTCAGTGGAGACTTAGATAACTCAACATGTTTAGACATAACTGTAATGAGAAAAGATATGGAACTTGCTCCAAATTCAAACTTATTGCTGACGTACTTCATCTATTTTGCCCTGCTGCTTGATAGATGACATTTTAAATATGACCAGCATAATAAATATATAATAAATGGAAACAAAGTAGCCTTTTTCAGTCAGCATCCCATCGACTACCATGAGCAGTCACACTCTCCACCATCATTAAAGCTGCAGGCATCAAGATGCACAGCAGGTACTCACCAAGGTTATGTCAATAGCCCCTCCCAAACCCTAATACCACCAACTAGGACCTGTCCGGTCAACTATTTCAGCATCAAGTGGGTCTAAATCTTGGAACTCTCCCCCCCACCACATTGTGAAACCGTCTTCACCTGAAAGAATGCAACAGTTTAAGGCACCAGTTCCTGTCCACCCTCTCCAGGGCAATTAGGCAAGACCAGCTCTGCTGGCACTGTGACAAAGTGGGAGAAAAATGAAGAAAGCTACTCTCTCCTCGTCCCCTACAGCACCTCCTTCCTCAGGCTAGGTTGATGCAGCACTTCTCAGTGAGAACAGCCAACCCTTTCAGGGGGTGAAATTTAATATGACTTATTCCTTCTCGTTTACTTGGCAAGGTGCCCGGTTTAGAAGTTATGTCCGTGCTCTCAGCAAGCAGAATTCTGTCTGCGGTTTAGAAAGCCTCTTCTTTCTTTTTTGGGGAGTAGCTTGGCAGGCTGAAGTCGTTTTCCAGTCTGTGCAAGACAAAAGCAGTTACTGTAAGTGGATGTGTCTGCGTGAAAAAAGGTTTTCATGTACGGCTCTATAGATTAACAGCAATCTGAAGAGTGCTGGGCTCAGACATTCAATGTGCCATATACAAGACACAAGCTGAAAAAGAGCCAGGTTCTCTGTCACTTTTGACAAGGGGTGAATTTTATTTTGTCAATGAAAGGTGGAGCAGCATTTTGAGTGTATATGCTGTCTCTCAAGTGACCCAGGTTCAAACCTGGCTGCCACTTCAGTCTGAGTGGAGTTTCAATTCATTCTGTGAAACACGAAAGTCTGCAGACACTGTGATTGTGATATAAACGCATGGAAATACTGGAGGAACTCAGCCGGTCTCGCAGAGTCCATAGGAGGTAAAGATATATGACTGACGTTTCGGGCCTGAGCCCTAGTCCATAGAACATCACAGCACAGAAACAGGCCCCTTCGGCCTTTCCAGACTTCGCTAAACTATTTTTATGCCTAGTCTGACTGACCTGCACTCAATCCATAGCCTTCCAAACCCCTCACATCCATATACCTGTCCAAATTCTTTTTAAATGTTAAAATTGAGCCCGCAATTCACCATTTCAGCGTGCAACTTGTTCCACACTCCCACCTCTCTCGGTGTGAAGAAGTTCCCCCTAATGTTGTCCCTAAATATTTCCTCTTTCACCCTTAACTCATGTCCTCTGGTTTGTATCTCTCCTACCCTCTGGAAAAAGTCAACCTACACTTGCTCTATCTATAGCCCACATAATTTTAAATACCATATCAAATCTCCCCTTATTTTCCTATGCCCCTGGCCTATTTAACCTTTCTCTATAACTCTGTTCCAGAAGTCCAGGCAACATCCTAGTTAATCTTTGCATTCTTTCAATCTTATTGTTATCTTTCCGTAGTTAGGTGACCAAAATAGTACACAATTCTCCAAATTTGGCCTCACCAATGTCTTATACAACTTTACCATAACATCTCAACTCCTATACTCAATTCTTTGATTAATGAAGACCAATGTGCCCAAAGCCTCCTTACAACCCTGTCCACCTGTGATGCCACTTTCAGGGAAATATGGACCTGTATTCCCAGATTTCTGTTCTCTACTGCACTCCTCAGTGCCCGACTATTTACCATGTATGTCCTTTCTTGGTTTGTCCTTTCAAAATGCAGCACCACACTTGTCTAGATTAAACTCTATTTAAACTTCTTTGAAGAAGGGTTCAGGCCAAAACGTCGGTAATATATCTTTAGCTCCTATGGACGGTGTGAGACCACCTGAGTTCCTCCAGCATTTCTCTGTTTTTTACTTCAATTCATTCTGTGACTTTGTGCCGCATCTTCAGATGTTCTAGTTTCCTCCTACATCCCAAAGATCCACAAGTTGGTAGGTTAATTGCCATGAGGTGGAATTTGAGTGGGTGGGGGGTCAAAGTGGATGGAAATGGTGGGGGGGGGGGAAGGGTAGGGATAGATACAGTGGGAATGGCTTTCTTCCATGCCATGCCGAAATGTGTAAATTTAGGGGAGGGGAAGATTGGAAAAATAGAAGTGGACAAAATTATGACTGAAAAATACTGCTGGAGGAATTCAATGGGACAGGCAGCATCCATGGAGGGAAATGGAGAGTCGAGGTCTCAGGTCAAAAGCCTCCTTTGGGCCTAAGGAAGGAGAAGGCAGTAATAAAGAAAGGTGAAGGGGTCAGTCGGTGATAGGTGGACTAAGGAGAGGGGAAATAAATAACAGACAGGTGGACTCAGGTGGGGGGAGCTGAAGGGAGGTAGTGATAAGTGGAAGCTGACAAAGGGGGGAAAAGGCAGGGTGGGGTGTTGGGAGGGGAAGGTGGAGTCAGCTGCTGGAGAAAGGAGACAGGGGGAACCATGTGAGAGATGGATAGAAACAGTGGGGGAGGGGGTGGGTGTGTGGTTGGTGGGCAGGATTGGTTGTGGAGAGGGGCAGCTGGAAAGGCAAGTGTGTGAGAGAAAGAAGGCAAATGCAAAGGAGTGAGAAAGGGTCTGAATTGGAAATGGGTCTCTTGAAATTGGAGATTGATAATGATTTAAGATTATAACAACTACATGGACTGAATATACGGTACATTCCTATAATTCTCTTATCCAGGAATTCACACACTGATTGAGTTACAAACCTTTGGCATTCTTTGGGGTGCAGATGGCTAAATCCAGCACTTGGGTTTGGGGAATCAAGGAATGTGACAAAAGAGTGGGAAATATTTTTTGAGTTAGAAGATTAGATCTAAATGAACGGTGAAGCATTTCAGAAAGTATTTTCACATTGCCGAATCTCGGCGACCCTCCTGGGATGCGGGTGAAGTTCCCGGGGAGGCTGTATCTCCCGGGTCTTTCACAATGTGACTTTATTTACCTGGAAATTCGGCGACCAGGCATTTTAAGGGGGGAGGGGAGGTTCCGCTCCCAGTGATGGCATTGTGAGTGATGCGCTATGCACTGACAGGAAGTGCCACTGCAGATGGCAGAGGTAAGTTTTCTGATTTCTATATGTCCAAGCCTCTGCCTTTATTGCTTGCAGTCTGATCAATGAGGTAGAAAAAGCTGTTTAAAAGACTATTCCTGTCATCTTCTATTTTCCCTGCTCAGATGCCCACTGGCATTATTCAACCCAATTTGTTTTAAAAGAATTTCCTATCATTATTCTTGTACCAATTAAGAATATCAGTGAGTTCCTGCGGGGAGCGGTTCTTGGTTGTTAGAAGCACAATTCACAGGTGTCAGTGCTGCCAGAGCCCACCGGAGTGGCACCCCAACACCTCACCGGGCCGCTTTGGCACCTCGTGACCGTGGCGCAATGGGTGACTTCATTACCCATAATCCCCCACGCAGCTTGAACCTCTCTGCGTTTCCCTGGCAGAACAGTTCCAGCTATGTGGGAGACTATGGATAATAATGGCGGCCATTGATCCCGCATTGAGCCGCTACTGCAAGGTGACGGAGCTGCCCAACGAAATGCTGGAGCAACGTTCTGGTGAGCCGAGGACATTTGTGTATAATAGCTCAAACAATTAAGTATATTTATAGACATGCTGTTGTCAGGATTGAAAACTGGATGATAGAAGCAAAGATACGGAGATGGACAAGAAGATAGATGGGCAGGGAGAAGTAGAGTGGGAGAGGCAATACTATTATTTATCTTGGTTCCCCGTGTCTAGTTTAGATAGACACTTGCACCGAGAGCATGGTAGGATAGGAAATATGTTACCACCATCCTCACCTTGTCTCTTGGCGTATTTGTGTGTCGTAATCTCTCATGGTGACATGTTGGTTAATGTCTGTCAAATTCTCATCAGCTCTTTAACTTCAAATTCGAACTTTATCAAAACAAATGGAAGCTGGCGATGAACGAATTGTTTTCCAGTGAGTGAAAAGGCCATTTGAACTTATTTATCAGTCAGTGTTGATATGTTGCATGCTTATCTGTGGTATAATTCTTTATTTTAGTCACCTATGTGACGTACACACGCAGGCGCGGATGTCACAAAGCCTTCCTAGTAAATCATGTATTGATTCACACCGCTATAGGGTGATTGGTGGGTGAACTCGGCTGGGCTCCGAGAGTACCCCTGATCTAGGTCTTGGAGCCTGGTAGATTTTGACCAGCCCAGCCTGGTTTGACCTTTTCACATCATGGGATTCCCAGGTAGGTGACAGGTCAAATTACCCGGTTTACCCACTTATTTACCGTGGTGTGAAAAGGCCTAGTGAAACAATATCTCCTCAGCAGAGAGGTTGGCCCTTTGACACCTGATTGGCTTCTGTGTCAATGCCTTCCTCTGAAGTCTTCTGTAGTTCCTGCCAATCCAAATATACTAGGGTAAAATACAATGTTAATAGTTGATAACAATCTCTTTAATTTAATCTTGGATCTGTTCTGACATTTCCCCCTTCATTTATTTGTAACCAATTCATTCTCTTCTGGCAATCTGGTTAGTCTCTTGGCTCACCCAAGTCTCTTGAGCTGCCTCTCAGCTAAATGAAACAAAATTAAGCCTTCTGCTTTGCGCACCTGGATCAGTTTAAGGCCAATTCCACCTCTGCTATGATAACAGTAATGCCTGTTGCTACACACAAACACATGGCAATGAATCAATTGCTCCCAATGTCGCTCTTTCTGGCTCAATGCCCATGTGGTCCCCAGCAAATCTTGCAAATTCTCCTTTCCCCCTCCCATCCGCCAATAAGTAAGCTTCACTATTACAATATTTGCAGTGAGATGGCACTTGAGCATTCAAAACATCCTCACGTGTTTCAATCATTCCATTAGCCTTTGCAGGGCAATAAATGGGCATTGTGAAAGCACAACTATCTTTTCTAATTTGATGATAAAGTATCTCCCTTTAATATTTCATGCTCTCCCATGGCTTTGATCAACAAGGCTTTATTGTGATTATACAGGACAGAGAAAAGAAGAGAGATTCCCTAAATCATGATACCAGATCAGAAAATGTAGCAAATCCTGTATAACAGTGATACGTTCTGAGGTCTCTACACCAGTTTTACTTTCGTCCTGCTGTCATGGAATCACTGGAAATGAATGCACTGGAGGCTATTCAGCCCATTACACCCATGCTAGCTGAACAGAGGAGCTGTTAGTCAATTATGCTTCAATTTACTTGCCATAAAATACCCAGTGCAGTGAGAAGGGATAATCTGCAAACCAGATTTGCATGTCATGGGGGGGTTATTTAGTGTAGTGCAATGCTATTACCAGCGCCAGCGATGGAACTGGGGTCTGAATCCTGCGCTGTGAGGAGTTTGTATGTTCTCCCCTTGTCTGCGTGGGTTAATAGGGTGTAATTGGGTGGCATGAGCTCATGGGCCGTAGAAGCCTGTTATCGTGTTCTATGTCTAAATAAAAAAAAGTAGAGTCTGACAGATTATCTCTTAAAGATAAAGAGCAGAATTTACAGAGTATTGAATTACATTGAAAAGGCCGTCAAGGTGAGTGTGGCGGTTAGTCTGACACTATTACAACGCCAGTGACTTGGATTCGAATCCAGTGCTGTCTGCAAGGAATTTGTATGTTCTCCCTGTGTCTACATGGGGTTTCCCCGGCTACTCTGGGTTTCCTTCCACCCTCCAAAATGTATGGGGTTGTAGGTTAATTTGGGTTTAATTGGGCACAGATTTAAATGGCTGGGATGGGCTTCCACTGTGTTGTAAGTAAAATACAAAAATCTATTAGCAGTAAGCACTGTTATAGGGGTTCATTCAGGAGCCTGATGGCTGCAGAGAAGAGAGAGACTTTAAGCTTGTTGGTGGGTGCTTTCACACTCTTTATCCCGGTTGGGAGAATGGAGAAGAACATGTTTCTGGGGTGTGATGGGACATTCAGTCTGTTGGTTGCCTTTTTGAAACAGCAGGAGCTGTAGATGGAGTCAGAGGAGGGAGAAAAGTTTGCAAGATATTCTGAATTGCACTCACCACCTTCTCTAGTATCTTCTGATCTTGAGCAGAGGACTCTTTAAAGGTGATCAAAATGACACACTTAACTAAGATAGACAATATAGTCTACCAATGCTGGGATTGTCGTGTAATACATAAAAGTTCTGGAGAAACTCAGCCGGCCATGTAGTGTCCATTGGAAGCAAAGGTTTCTAACCAATGTTTTGGGCCTGAGTGTAGAGCTCATTGAAAGAATCAAAGACTTGTTGATCCAAACCAAGGCTTTTATTAGCAAAAGACAGGAGCTCTTCACAGGTGGCCGACCAGTCCGGAATGATCCGACCTGGCTAGGGACACAACCCTTTGAGGCCCAGACAGTAGGCGTGGCTTAGCTCTCAGCCAATCGCTGTAAGCACAGTCTAGATACTGTAACTATATACACTATATACATTGGTGATAGATCTGTACTATCACACTGAGACCTTGGTCAATCTTGAAGTAATGCTGCCACCAATTCCCGCCAAGCCCTGTTCACTTCTTTACCCCTCTCAGTCACCATCTGCACCCTCTTGACCGTTTCCTTGATTGACCCAAGCAATCCTTTCCATCCTAGTCACTCTTCCACCATCTTCCTCTCTCAGGGACCTCTCCCAGACTCAACTCCACCACAATTGGAAATTCGCATTGCCAGCAAACTGTTCAAGGAGGTCCAGTAGGGACCCACTAGCCTGAGGCCAACTGTGTACATGATGCAGTGCAGGGAATGATCCCAATGTCCAGTCTGAACCAGAAAGTCGAGGAAACCAACTGTTGGGATTCCCCATTCTTGTTTCCCCAATAAAATGAGACACCAACATGCTGTGCTCCAGATGGGATATTACAAGTGAATTATGGAGACCCCCTGCTGCTCTTAAGAGTTTTAAACATAAATTGATTGCTGCTTTTCACAGCTGAATACTATTTGTGGAATGGGTAATAAAGCTTAATAGCACCACTGGATAACTGTAGATCCTGCAACTTGAAAAAAATGATGCAATTTCTGTTGATTATTTGAATTTAATTTATCTATCTGCAGAATGAAAATGTAATTGTACCACTCTCATTTTGATTTAAGAGCCCTGAAGTGAATTAAAATGTGCTGGAGAAACTTAGCAGGTCACATAATATCCATAGGAAGTATAGAGTAACCAATGTTTTGGGCCTGGGGATTTCCTGTGGATGCTGCATGACCTGCTGAGTTTCTCTCCAGGACATGCAGACTTTCTGGTTTCATTGAATTAAAACAAACTGAGTTATTCTCAGGAATGGGACAGCAGATATTTGTGCCTGAACTGGGAGTATACGCATAGATTGATTGAGGGACCTCTCCAAATCTGTCGTCCGGCTTCAGTGGCCGGTGAAAGGCAGAAGTGTAGGCATCTCGAAAGGTGGTGCACACTGGGGAGAAACTGCATAGGTCTGGCCAGCAAGGCAGGGTCACAGGAGAATAGGGGATTATTGCTCGAAGGATCACGGCCTGTGTGATAGCACAGATTCTATCACCAACGTGTATATGTACCGATGGTAGTGTAGGATGACTGTGATTGGCTGAAAGTGTAGCTACACCTACTGGCAGGTCTTAAAGGATTGCTCCTAGCCAGACCAGGTCATTCTGGACTGGTCGACCTACTTGTGATGTGCTCCAGTCTTTTAGTTAATAAAAGCCTTGGTTTGGATCAACAAGTCTTTGGTTCTTTCGACATACATTACAGCCTGTATGTTGAATGCTCTCATCGGTCACCAACTTTAGGGATTGGGATAAACAAAGAACAGGGGATTAAGGTATTTGGGAAAGCACATAGCAGTGGAAAGACTGGTCTTTTTTTCTTGAAATGGGTTGTCATCAGGAATGGGTGGCAGAAGTAGATAACCACCAGAGAGTTGGTCCATATTTGAAATGGTTCAATTTGCAGGGGTCTGGGGAAAGAGCCATGAGCTGTGCTCTATCAATGAGATGGCACTGGCAAAGTGGAGTAAACAGGCCCCACCTATGATTGAACTATTGCTTCAGAGTTCGATTATTCATCTTAATTGGCTGAGAAGGGATTATAGTTGAGAAAGCAGAATTCAGAAACAGGAAGACAAATCCACTCACTACTGTTGTGTAAGTCTTTGTGCACGCATGAGTGCATGCGTGTGTCAGTGTCTGTATGTGTACCCGCTTGTGTGTGTGCACATGCATGTGCGAGAGTGCGTGTGTAGTGCGTGTGTGAAAGCTTGGGTGTGTGATTGTGTTTAGTGTGTGTGCCTGTGTGTTCATAAAGGCAGGTTGAAAGCTCCCGCTTATTTTGTGTTGGGTGATAGTAGGTTTAAATTTGGCAATGACGTCCTGCAGTATGACAGTCAACATGGGGTCCACAGGATCTCTGGCTCAGGCCTGAAAGGTTGGTTATACATCATTGCCTTTTATGGATGCTATGCGACCCGCTGAGGTTCTCCAGCATTTTTGTGTATTTACTGAGCTACTGATAGTTAGTTTGGGACTGTAGCAGAATCAAAGATAATGGTAAAGAGGAAGGAATTTGAGGGTGAGACCAAGATCAGTTCAGCCGTGATTTAATAGAGTGGCAGAGCAGACTGGATGGTGCCTGCCCTTCCTGATTCCTTTTCTTTATGGTAAAAGGGGAGAAGGAGATGATTGGGGGGAGGGGGCAATGTATTAAAACTTAAATTGTCCTTGGTGCGGTGACCATATAGGCTGCTGGCGGCTTGAGGCGAGGAACCCGTGGAAGCTGTGGGCTGCTAGAGATGGCGGTCAGGATACTCACGCCAGGCTCAGACTGGCTGGAGGGGTGCCGGATATCGGAACCAGAATGCAAGGAGGTGCCGAGGGTGCCTAAGGGTTCCTGAACGTGTCAGAGGTTCGGATCTGGAACTCAGTCACCAATGGTTTGGACTGGACTCTGTGGGGCTGCGGAAGCACTGTGGGGTGAATCAACAGACACTTGGTGACTCTGGGGAGAACTCTCTTTTGCTTCTCTCTCTCTGACTGAAAGTCTGACTGTAAGAGGCACTTAGACAATTCCTGCCAGTGGCAAATCTTGTCTGCCTTGCAGCAGGCAAAGAAAAATTTCATGCAACATGATACTGTTTTATTACAATAATAAATTGAATCTTGAATACTGCAGAACCTTTAACATCACAGTGACTACATGACCTATTCATTATCAAAAGGCAACGTAACATGCCATCTTATGTGGTCATGCATTTATTGTTCATGTTTAAAAGCAAATGGAGTGAACTTTCTTCCTATTTTATGTTTATGAATCTTACCTTCTGAGTCTGGTGTTATGCCATCCGCAGACACTCCAAGAAGGTCAGTGAAGCAGCAGAATTCACCGAGTCTTCTGAAATTCAGGTGAAGAACTGAGATTTTTGATTCAAAGAATGTGCTGTTCTTTTTTCTTAACATCAGTGGAATTTCTGGTTGGGAAATGCCACTGAATCTGAAAGCATGTTAGCTGGTAGCATGGTAGCACGTGAGCTCCACCTACAGGCTAGTAAAATATGGTGCCACAAAGAAGCTTGCTGGAGGAACTCGGCAGGGCAAGCGGCAGCAATGGGAGATAAAGAATGGTCAACATTTCCCTTTCCCACTAATTCTCCCACTGCTGTCGCTTGCCCTGCCGAGTTCCTCCAGCAGAGTCTGCTTAGCTTCAGATTCCCTTATCTGCACACACTATTCTCATCCAGCACGCTCTCTGCTTCCAACCTCTTCCATAGAACTATAGCACAAAAACAGGCGCTCCAGCCCATCTAGTCTTCTGAACTGTTCTCCTCCCTCATCCTAAATGACCTCCACCTGGACCATAGCCCTCCTTCCCCTCCCATCCAAATATTTCATAAATGTCAAAATCGAGCCCGCATTTGCAACTTCCGCTGACAGCTCGTTCCACACTCTCACCACACTCTGCGTGAAGAAGTTACCCCCCCCCATGTTTCTTTTAAACATTTCACCTTTCACCCTGAACCCATGTGCTATAGTTCTTGACTCACCTAACTTTTCCCCGAGAGGGCTTTTCTCTTTCCCCACTCCCCTCTTTGAGTCGATCTGGTCTCATCTGACTTCTCTAATTGCTTTCCTCTCCCAACTTTCATTCCACCACTGTCCTTAACCCTCTCTTCCTCTCAGATTCTATTGCCTCATCTCCTCTCAGGGGCTCTTGCCTCTCTCCCTCTCCTTTTGCTTAGCTCACCTCCTCATCCCCTCACCACCTGTCCCTCCCGCCTCTGTTGAAAAGAAGATCCATGACCTTAAAAATACAAACCTCCAGTTTCAAGGAGCAATGACTTTTCTCCTGTTTTCAGACCCACACTGGCAAATGATGATGACCTTACACTAACTTTTATGACTGACTTTTCTCTATTCCCTGCACAATGTTTTGGTACTTGCTTCATTTGAATACTGTTACACCATTCCCCACATTTGTTAATTTATTTGCTTATTCATTGTTATCACTCCATCTGCAGTATGTGCTGGATGGCCTGGATAGCATGCAAAACAAACCTTACTATATTTTGGTAGTGGTTAACACAATGCTACTACAGCACCACTGACCGGGTTCAGATCCGGCCTTGTCTGAAGGGAGCTTGTATGTTCTCCTTGTGTTTGCGTGGGTTTCCTCTGGGTGCTCCAGTTTCCTCCCACCCTCCAAAAATGTGCAGGGATTGCAGGCTAATTGGCACATCTGGGGGACATGGGCTTGTAGGTTGGAAGGGCCTTTTTACCAAGGTGTATGTCAAAATTTACATTAAGTTAATTCAATGTACGACCATGACTGTTGGATCCTCACTTCCTATATAAATAAATTAACTAATAATCTGATAGTTAAACATGCTTCAAGGATATGGATACAATTTAGAAAACATTTTCGTTTAATGAGATTTTCTCTTTCTTGTCCTATTTTTTCTAATTTTTTCAAAACCTATGATTGATTTTAAAGAATGGTATAGATTGGACATTAAATGTTTTAAAGATTTATTTGTCGAGGGGAGTCCTGCTTCCTTTGAACAACTTTCAGTTAAATACATGGCCTGTACTCATTGGAATTTAGGAGACTGAAGGGGCATCTTATTGAAACACTTTGAATGTTGAAAGTCTTGAATAAAGTAGATGCAGAAAGATTGTTTCCCAAGGTGGGAGTGTCTAGGATGAGAAGGCACAGGATTGAAGGATGTCCACTTAGAGTAAATCCGTGAAATTTGTGGCCACAGGTAATTGTAGAGGCCAAGTCATTGGGCGCATTTAAGAGAGTTTTTAATGAGCCAGGTATCAAAGGTCATAGGGAGAAGGCCAGGCAGTGGGGCTGAGTGGGAAAATGGATCACCTCATGATTAAATGGCAAGGCAGGACAAATAGGCTGAATAACCTATTTCTCCTATGGCTTATCATCTTATAAAATTGTAGGTGATGATTGAACAAAATTACAACCATTTAAATTATCTCTTTCTCTTATTCCCATTGATGTTATCTCCTTCTCTTCATCCCATTGATAGCCACCATTTCTTTGTTGCCTTTCTGTGCTTGAAGTCCAATTTATATTTCCTGTTTTATATTTTCTTGTTTTAACTCTAAGGGGTAAAGGTTTGCTGTTTGTTGTATTTTCTGAATATGAAATATCGAAATATACTTGCACCGAGTTCTCTGTTGAAGATCGATTGCATATGTACAACAGGGAACATATTTCCACCAAGCGTGTGTCTCTTGGTAAGGATATTGTAATCAGTTTGGCCGAGGAGCTTCACGATTGTGTTCTGTGTTCTCAATCCCTTTATAGAGGAAGTTACTCAGGGGAAGATGTCAGGCTGAAGGAAATATCTGGCAGAGAACCCACAATGTGTCAATGGGCAATGATCAGTAAAGATTAATAGACAAGTATTCCTTAGGAAAGAACCTTGTCCAACTGTGTTTTCCTTTAGCTTTAGTGTGTGTCTGAAAATGGCAGGAGATCAGCTCTCTTCAATATTAACAACCCCAAACTATGCACACAGCAGACAGCACATAACATCCTTCTGACGCCAGTTACAAAGAGTGAAAGTGCTGCCGGTACTTGGGAAGCAAACTGATTATTTACTTCGGGAGTAAGTAGAGAAAAAGCCCGTTTTGATCTGGAGATATTCAGGGCGCTCTCTCTGATTATCACTGATGCAGTTGAGATTTAATGACAAATTCTTGGACAGCACTCTGAGGCAGTTTTACATGAATGCACATATTGCAAGCATCTACACATCGCACCGCTGATGCAGTACTTCCTTCGGGCTCGGCCTGCTCATCAGATCTATCATTTACTTGTAAATGTTTGACTTCATACTGAATTAAAATTAAAGTGGAGCAAAACGCATGTCAATGCATTAGGTTTGTTTATCATTCATTAGCTTGTTAAATCATTCATTTGGCATTGGGATGAATGTAAAGAAAGGGAATTCTGTTACTTCACTTATCAACAAAACCCTCTATCACTGTGTTCTGAACCATGAACATCAAAACAATGAAAGAATTCTGAAATGAGCTTTTGAAATTCCAGAGAATTAAGAATTACGATAAGTTGTTTAGGAAGGCAGGGGAAGCTATAGAGTTCCACCTAGGCCTTGCACTTGGGTCCAAGGGCAGACCCTGACAGAACACTTTTATCACTTGGTCCCTGGGTCTGTTGAATAGGACACTCCGACTTTTAACTTGAATGGCCATTGGCACTCTTGTCAGTTCAAGCATGCAGTTAGTGTGCAGTTATGCAGAGATGGTGGGTTAAGTTGTCTTGCATCTGACCTGCTGCAAACTAGGACCACTGCCTGCCTGTTTTGACCTCTCCTGGACACAGAGGGGCAGAACCCCTGGTCTTTCTGCACATGGGTGGTGGTGCAGGTCTCGGGAGGGAAAGCGGGCTCAGCGACGCTTCACACTCTTAGTCGGAGCATCAAGGGTCATGGGGAAAAAGTCGGGGAGTGGGGCTGAGCGAGATGATGAAGCACCTCATGAATAGGATGTCGGAGCAGACTCGATGGGCCGATGGGCTGACTACTGCTTCTCTATTTCATGATCTTGTGAAGAATAAGATTGAGCTTTGACCATCCTGCACGCATGTATTTTTTAATTGACATTTTCCATATCTGCATATGTAGGAGATGAGGGCAACTGAAGTCACAATGTGAAGGGCCGATAGTCCTCTGCATGCTGGTTCCCATTCAGTTCCAATTTACAGCTTTTGTTTATCAGTACTCTTTTTAAAATTCACCAAAACACCACGCAGAGAAGCTTTGTAATTACTTCTAATTTTAATCTTCTTGGTACCAGGTAAATCATTAAATAAATGCAAAATGGAACAGAAGTTTAATACAAATGAATGCCGTGTCCAGCCTCGACCTTTATCCACCCTGCCCCCTGTCTTTTTCCCTGCATGCCTCCACCAGGGCAAGTGAAATTATTATGACAGGGTCAGGCTTTCTGCCAAGGTAATGACCTCAAATTAATTACCTTCTTGACATTTTAAAGGAATTTTTTTAACTGTACATTGAACTGAGATAAACCAGTCTTTAATTTTTTATCTTGTCCATATGCAAACTATTTCTCACTGCAGTCGGTGAATTATTCAGCAGGGGGCAATTCCCAAAAGGCATTGGCTTATTTGATCCAAAGCTCTAAAAAAAACTCCTTTAGTTTTTTCACGTCTCCCAGTGCCTGTTGCATTTCTCATTGCAATTGTTTTTGTTGTTTTTTTCTGTTTTAACACAGAAATGATCCTGTCAAATATTAAACATAAAACAATACAGCACAGTACAGTCCCTTCAGCTCAAGATATTGCGCTGACCTGTGTAAAAAAAGAATGAAACCCTCCCTACCTCATAACCCTCGATTTTTCCTTTCATCCATGTGCCTGTCTAGGAGTCTCTTGAATGGCGCTATTGTTCCAGCCTCCACCACACCCTGGCAATGCATTCCAGGCACCCATTCTGAAACCTTTTCTTTAAAGTCTGAAGCTTTTGCAGTGGATCCATTGGAAGACATTTGCAACATGACGAGATAAAGGGAAACTAAAGAGAGCTGCTATAAAATATATTTTGTCTTTTCACTGCATTATTTGCTGCCCTCCTTTTATTTCTCTGCTATTTGTTATTCATGTGATTCCTGCAGAGTACTTGAATTATTTGCTTTCTGGTGGCCTTTTATGTATTTGGGCACTTTTGCCTCTCTCTCTGGCTCCTGAAAGACAGGCCTCTGAGCAATCATTTCTTTATATGTTATATAATGCATGAATGTCAAATAAAAGGCCAGCAAAACACAATCTGCCGGAGGAACTCAGCAGGTCGAGCTATTATCAGTGGACGAAAGGATGGCCAACATTTTGGGTCGGAGCCCTTCGTCAACAATCTGGATGAGGGGTTCCGATCGGAAATGTATTTTTCTCCCACTGATGCTGGTTGACCCACTGAGATCCTCCCACAGACTGTGTTTTTCTTCAGATTCCAGCAACTGCAAGTCCCCCGTGTGTCCAGGTTCTTCTTTTTCCAAAAAGAAACTTTATTCGCAATATATTATTTACGAAAGTAAAACAACAGCCCTCAGGGCAAAACCATGCAAACACACATACAGACAAATGATACATACGAGGTATGCATGAACATACATAAAAATGAATTAATATTGTTCAATAGATAGTAGAGTCTCGGAGGGTACTCCCGTTTGTATTTAGCACTATTCCCACCACTTTAGCCCCTTGTAGTTACTACCCCCTCCTCTGCTGCTTGAAGGGCTTTCCCTTCTGGTCTCAGCCCCTCGATGTCCAGTAGCAGTTTGTGGTCCAAACTGGGTTGGACCTTCCTTTTTGGCAATGTCATATTATCTGGCTTTGGGATGCAGTTCAGAAGCCTTTCAGATGATCATCTTTAAGACATTTTCACATGAGCCTGATATATAACTCTCTCTGTAACTTGGGGAAAAGTTTTAGCTTTTACCACACTGATGGCCAGACAAGGAATTTTATTGAAATGGAATGACGATTCTTCACCTACCCACGTACGGTGGTTACATGATGTAATACCCTACTTAAGCTTGGAGAAAGTTAGAGAGAAATTTTCAATTTGTAAAGATGTGAAGCCCATATTTGGAATGCTACTATGATTGGAAGAATTAAGAACTCGGAAGAATCCGGGAGTTCACTGTCCGATGCCTGGAGGTTGCTATCTGATCCCAAACTTCCTTTTGTATAACTAACGGTAACCTTGATTAGAGGGAGGGATTAGATTAATTTTAGTTTCATAGGTTTTCTTTTTTAATTTTTTTTCTTTTTTTTTACCCAAATAATTTGGTAAATGGGTTTAATTAGGCACATTAAGATGATCATCCTTTTTTTTTTTTCTTTTTTTTTTAAAATTTTTTATTTTTCACACCATAAATCACAATAGCCATGATATACACTTTTTCTTTTCCACACATTTACAGTGACTTTTTCTCCCTCCCCCCTCCCTCCTCCCAAGCCACCCCCCCATCCCCCCCCCTCATCCATTTTAGTTATACAATCTAGGTTGCATTAATTCAGTTAGACAATGTTGTCATTCAACAAAAATACACCAGAGATTCTACTGAGTCCATTCTTTTCTTTTCTTCTCCTTCCATCAACTTAGGTAATGTTTGTTCCCGGTAGGTTTTCGCTATTGTATTTAATGTAAGGCTCCCATACTTGTTCGAATATTTCAATATTATTTCTTAAACTATATGTTATTTTTTCTAATGGAATACATTTATTCATTTCTATATACCATTGTTGTATTTTCAAATTATCTTCCAATTTCCAGGTTGACATAATACATTTTTTTGCTACAGCTAGGGCTATCTTAACAAATCTTTTTTGTGCATCCTCCAAGTCAATTCCAAATTCTTTATTTTTTATGTTACTTAGGAGAAAGATCTCTGGATTCTTTGGTATATTGTTTTCTGTTATTTTATTTAATATCTGATTGAGATCATCCCAAAATTTTTCTACTCTCTCACATGTCCAGATTGCATGAATTGTTGTTCCCCTTTCTTTTTTACATCGAAAACATCTATCAGATACTGTTGGGTCCCATTTATTTAACTTTTGCGGTGTAATGTATAGTCTGTGTAACCAATTATATTGTATCATACGCAGCCTCGTATTTATTGTATTTCTCATCATTCCAGAGCATAACTTCTCCCATGTTTCCTTTTTTATCTTTATATTTAAATCTTGTTCCCATTTTTGTTTAGTTTTACCATTTGTTTCCTCATTTTCCTTTTCTTGCAGTTTAATATACATATTTTTTATAAATCTTTTGATTAACATTGTATCTGTAATCACATATTCAAGGTTACTTCCCTCTGGTAAACTCAAGTTGCTTCCTAATTTATCTTTCAAGTAGGATCTCAGTTGGTAATATGCCAGCGCTGTATCTCCCGTTATATTGTACTTATCTCTCATTTGTTCAAAGGATAAGAATCTACTTCCTGAAAAACAATTTTCTATTCTTTTAATCCCTTTTTTTTCCCATTTTCTAAAGGCAAGGTTGTCTATTGTAAAAGGGAGTAGCTTATTTTGCGTCAATATTAGTTTTGGTATTTGGTAATTTATTTTATTTCTTTCTACATGAATCTTCTTCCATATATTGAGGAGATGGTGTAATACTGGAGAAGTTCTATGTTGTACCAATTTTTCGTCCCATTTATATAATATGTGTTCAGGTATCTTTTCCCCTATTTTATCTAATTCTAGTCTCGTCCAGTCTGGTTTTTCCCTTGTTTGATAAAAATCTGATAGGTACCTTAATTGTGCGGCTCTATAATAATTTTTGAAGTTTGGCAATTGTAAGCCTCCTTGTTTATACCATTCTGTTAATTTGTCTAGTGCTATCCTCGGTTTCCCCCCTCTCCATAAAAATCTCCTTATTATTTTCTTTAACTCTTTGAAGAATTTTTCTGTCAGTTGTATTGGCAATGCCTGAAATAAGTATAGTATACTTGGAAAAATGTTCATTTTAATACAGTTTATCCTTCCTATCAGTGTTAGTGGTAGCTCTTTCCAATGCTCTAAATCGTCCTGTAATTTTTTCATTAGTGGATTGTAATTGAGTTTATATAATTGGCCTAGATTTTTGTTTATTTGCACACCTAGGTATCTTATTGCCTGCGTTTGCCATCTGAATGGGGATTCCTCCTTAAATTTTGAGAAATCCGCGTTATTCATAGGCATTGCTTCACTTTTATTTACGTTTATCTTGTATCCCGACACTTCTCCATATTCCTTCAATTTCTTATATAGTTCTTTTATTGATAGTTCTGGTTCTGTTAAGTACACTATCACATCATCCGCAAACAGACTGATTTTATATTCCCTGTCTTTTATTTTTATTCCTTTTATATTATTATCTCTTCTTATCGATTCTGCTAGTGGTTCTATAGCTAGCGCAAACAATAATGGTGATAGTGGGCATCCCTGCCGCGTTGACCTGCTTAAGTTAAATTGCTTTGATACATGTCCATTTACTGTCACTTTCGCTAACGGTCCCTTATATAATGCTTTAATCCAATTAATATACTTCTCCGGTAAACTGAATTTTTGCAATACTTTGAACAAGTAATTCCATTCTACTCTGTCGAAGGCCTTCTCTGCGTCTAAAGCAACTGCTACTGCCGGTGCTTTATTTCCTTCTACTGCATGAATTAAGTTAATAAATTTACAAATATTGTCTGTTGTGCGTCTTTTTTTGATAAATCCAGTTTGGTCTAAATTTACCATTTTCGGTACCTGTTCTGCTAATCTGTTCGCTAATAGTTTAGCTATTATCTTATAATCTGTGTTTAGCAGAGATATTGGTCTATATGACGCTGGTGAGAGTGGATCTTTCCCTTGTTTTAGTATCACTGTAATTATTGCTGTTTTACATGAATCTGGTAAGTTTTGTGTCTCATCAATCTGGTTGATTACATCCAGGAGGGGCGGTATTATTAGGTCTTTAAATGTTTTGTAGAATTCTATTGGGAGTCCATCCTCTCCTGGTGTCTTATTATTTGGTAAATTTTTTATTATCTCTTGTATTTCTACTGTTCCAAATGGTTCTGTTAATTTATTTTGTTCCTCTATTTGTAGTTTTGGTAGTTCAATTTTAGTCAAAAATTCATCTATTTTCCCTTCTTTCCCTTCGTTTTCGGTTCGGTATAATTGTTCATAGAATTCTCTGAAGTTTTCCTTAATTTCTTTTGGATTATATGTAATTTGTTTGTCTTTTTTCCTTGTTGCCAATACCATTTTCTTAGTTTGCTCTGTCTTAAGCTGCCATGCTAGGATTTTGTGTGTTTTTTCCCCTAGTTCATAATATTTCTGTTTTGTCTTCATTATATTCTTCTCCACCTTATATGTTTGTAATGTTTCATATTTTATTTTTTTATCCGCCAATTCTCTTCTTTTGGTTGTATCTTCCTTTATTGCTAATTTTTTTTCTATGTTTATTATTTCCCTTTCCAACTGCTCTGTTTCCTGATTATAGTCCTTCTTCATCTTGGTTGCATAACTTATTATTTGCCCTCTAATGAATGCTTTCATTGCGTCCCATAGTATAAACTTATCTTCCACTGATTCCGTATTTACTTCAAAGTACATTTTTAATTGTTTTTCAATAAATTCTCTAAAATCCTGTCTTTTAAGTAGCATGGGGTTTAATCTCCATCTATACATTCTTGGAGGGATGTCTTCTAGCTCTATTGCCAATAACAGAGGTGAGTGGTCCGATAATAGTCTAGCTTTATATTCCGTTTTCCTAACTCTCCCTTGTATGTGGGCTGATAACAGGAATAGGTCTATCCTTGAGTATGTTTTATGTCTAGTCGAGTAGTATGAGTATTCCTTTTCTTTTGGGTTTTGTTTCCTCCATATGTCCACAAGTTTCATTTCTTGCATTGATTTAATTATAAATTTGGTTACTTTGTTCTTCCTGTTAATTTTTTTCCCCGTTTTATCCATATTTGGATCCAAATTCAGATTGAAATCCCCTCCTATTAGTATGTTCCCTTGCGTATTAGCTACCTTCAAAAAGATATCTTGCATAAACTTTTGATCTTCTTCGTTAGGTGAATATATATTAAGTAGATTCCAAAGCTCTGAATATATCTGACATTTTATCATAACATATCTCCCTGCTGGATCTATTATTTCCTCTTCTATTTTAAATGGCACATTTTTGCTAATTAATATAGCCACTCCTCTTGCTTTTGAATTATACGATGCTGCTGTTACATGTCCTACCCAATCTCTCTTTAATTTCTTGTGCTCCAATTCAGTTAAATGTGTTTCTTGGACAAATGCTATATCTATTTTTTCCTTTTTCAGTAAATTTAGTAGTTTCTTCCTTTTAATTTGGTTATGTATTCCATTAATATTTAGAGTCATATAGTTCAGCGTAGCCATTTTATATTTTGTTTATCTTCTCTTTCCGTTTTTCCATCATTACCTTTCCTCCTTTTCCATTTCTGTTTTCTTATTTTCAACTCTTTACCAGACAACATTCCTACAACATCCAACATTTTCCTTATTCTCCTATTTCTATCTTCTTTATCCCCAATCTCCCCTTCCCCTCCTGAGTTGCCCTTTATCCCTTGTCGGACAACCACATCTCCCCTCTCCATTTGGATTTGCGAATCCACTCGCAAGCGTCAACTGATTTTGCAGTGACCGCTCTTTTCCCCCCACCCAGCCCCCCCCAGAAAAGATTTCGTTTTTTATATGTCACAAAGGTCACTCTTTTAGTTCCCTCCTTATTCTCTCTATTCCATTACCTTCCCTTATTAATTCTTGTCTATACTCTCTATGTTTTCCTCTAATTACAGATACTTTCACATATGCCCATTGTCTCTATTCACTCTTATACCTCTTTACCCGCATACATATCAATCGTGGTCATTTTTACCCTCCTTACCCGTCTTCATCCCTCAGTCTATTTTTGTCTTTACCCACATACATATCAATCGTGATAATTTTTGCTCTCATTACCCGTCTTCATCCCTCAGTCTATTTTTGTAATTGTTCTGCAAATTTTCGTGCTTCTTCTGGATCCGAGAATAGTCTGTTTTGTTGTCCTGGAATAAATATTTTCAATACCGCAGGATGCTTCAGTGTAAATTTATATCCTTTCTTCCATAAAATCGCTTTTGCTGCATTGAACTCTTTTCTCTTCTTTAGGAGTTCAAAGCTTATATCTGGATAAATGAAGATTTTTTGCCCTTTATACTCCAATGGTTTGTTGCCCTCTCTTACTTTTTCCATTGTCTTCTCCAGTACCTTTTCTCTTGTAGTATATCTTAGGAATTTTACTACAATAGATCTTGGTTTTTGTTGTGGTTGTGGTTTAGGGGCCAATGCTCTATGTGCCCTTTCTATTTCCATTTCTTGCTGTAGTTCTGGACATCCTAGGGCCTTAGGGATCCATTCTTTTATAAACTCCCCCATATTCTTGCCTTCTACATCATCCTTAAGGCCCACTATCTTTATGTTATTTCTTCTGTTATAATTTTCCATTATATCTATTTTTTGGGCTAGTAATTCTTGTGTCTCTTTAGTTTTTTTATTAGATTCCTCCAATTTCTTTTTTAAGTCTTCTACCTCCATTTCTGCTGCTATTGCCCGTTCTTCCATCTTGTCCATTTTTTTCCCCATTTCTGTTAAGGTCATATCCATTTTATTTATTTTCTTTTCTGTGTTGTTTATTCTTCTTCTTAAATCATTGAATTCCTGTGTTTGCCATTCTTTAAATGACTCCATGTATCCTCTAACAAGAGCAAGTACCTCCTTTACCTTGCCTTTCTTTTCTTCTTCTATTTCCCTGTACTCTTCCTCTTCCTCTTCTTCTTCCTCTAGGTTGACCATCTGTTGTTTCTTTGCTGCCCTTTCCTCCTCTTCTTTCTTGTTTCCATTGTCTTCTGTGGTCTCTTCTTGCTGCAGGTGTTCTGCAGCTGTCGTTGCCGGCTGTGGAGATCGACTCCCCAGCTGGTCCCCCCTCCCGTCGGTGTGTTTTTTTTCATGCGCATCGCGCATGCGCGAGGAGTCGCGCATGCGCGGTTGCGCACTTTTACTCGGCTCTGTGAGCCATTGTTGTAGTTCTCTTTCTACCGACCTGAGGTAGTGGGGTCTTCTCTCCACAGCGGGCCTCTTCGGACAGGTAAGGCCTTCACCTTTTTCCTCCGTTGTCTTCTCTTCCTCTCTTCTTTCCGTTGATTTTGATTTTTCTCCTTTTGTCTCCATCTTCTTTCCACCTTTATATTCACTTTTCTTTAACTTGTATTTCTGTGCCTTTGTATTTTCTCTTGTTTTTCCCGACTTTTCTGGAGAGGGCTGGAGTTCACCGTCCGGCCACTACTCCATCACGTGACTCCTCCAGATGATCATCCTTTAAGTGAGAGAACGGCACAGGTTGAGTTCATGAAGCAAATGTAATTTCATGTCCATAGGGCTGAAAGAATAGTGCAGCATGCCATCAAAGTACAGATAATGAAATATAGTGGTTTAAGGCCAGGACTCTTGATGAATTCAGATTATAGATTGAGTAGTTGATCTCCATGCCAATGGGTTAATATCAAGTTGGCACCTTGTTTTCTACCCTGTCTGATTTTAATTTTAATTTAGACATATAGCACGGTAATAGGTTCTTTTGGTCCACAAGCCCATGCCGCCCAATTACACCCAATTGACCAACAACTCCGGAATGTTTTTGAACGGTGGAAAGAAACTGGAGCATGTGAAGAAGACCCATGCAGACATGGAGCGAGTGTACAAACTCCTGAACAACAGTGCTGGATTCAAACCCCTGGGCATAGGTGCTGTATCAGCATTGCATTAACCGCTACACTAACCGCGCCACATGAGAGGAAATTTTCTTTCCTAGTTGCATCCCCTCCTCAGAATATTTATCTGTAGTCTAGATGCAGGTGTGGATAGATTTCACTCCGCCATTTGGCTGAACCTCTCCATCCTGACATCAATTTAAAATGGAAAACACTCAGCAGGTCAGGCTGCATCCAAAGAAGAGGCAGCATTTCAGATCGACAGCCCTTCATCCAAAGTCTCTGACTTGCACAGAAGGTCCTGGGATTTTCCCCATTTTCCTATTGGCTTCAGCTTCAACGTGCCAACAATTGGGACTGGACCAGCGTTCAAATCCCACAGTGTCTCAAAGGAGTTTGTATATTTTCCCCATGTCTGCGTGGGTTTTCTCTGGGGGCTCCGGTTTCCTCCCACCATTCAAAACGTACGGGGGGTGGAGGCTAATGGGGTGTAAATTGGGGGGCATGGACTCGTGGGCCAAAATGGCCTGTTACTGGCTGTATGTCTAAATTAAACATTTACATTTTTCAAGATACATTTTACCTTTGGATCATTTGTATGGGTTTAGATCAACCTGAATCCAAATTAAGCTTAATAATCAGTTCATGGATTCAAGTCAAAGACATTTATTTCCAACTGACTTATTTTTTTAGCTTCAGGTTCTTACTCCTGTCCTCAATAATGAGGCAAAACGTTACGGCAAGTGTCACTTGTGATACTGACCTTCACATGTGCTCCCATCAATAGAGCCAAATGAGTATAACTAGAGGCCATTATTCTTTGTTCATTTAGCTTTGATGACTTGGATTAACTTCTTTGTCAACTGTTTTTATTGGAATTTATTTTCAATTCATCTACAATTCATGCTTTTGAATCAACATCAATTCACTTGAATAATTCATAAGAACTCAAGAACTTCATGTCTGCTGGGCTCCTCAACAACATTGAGACTGACCTATATTAACTCAGCACCACTTCCCTGTGCTAATAATTTTATTCCCACCAATTTCTAAAAATCTATAATCGCCTTGAGTAAGCTCAGAAACCATTAATCCTTCGCTCTCAATTCAAGATTTCCAAAGACTCATTATACCTTGGCACTCATTTCTACACTGAATGGCCGACCTCTTATTTTGCAACCTTTGGTTCTTGACCCCTCAACTCTCTATCCCCACCCTCAGTCAGGGTGGGGATTAGAATTAATTATGCTATTGAATATTGACAGCCATGGACAGATTAGATGTAGAAAGGTTGTTTCTCATGATGGGCATTCACCTAGAACCGAGATAGGGAGAAATTTCTTTAGCCAGATGATAGTAAATTTGTGGAATTTGTTGTCACAGGTGGTTGTGGATTGCCAAGTCATTGGGTGTATTTAAGGCAGAGATTGACAGGTTTTCAATTAATCAGGACATCAAAGGTTATGGAGAGAAGGCCGGGTAATGGGGCTGAGTGGGGAAAATGGATCTGCTCTTGATTAAATGGTGGGGCAGATTCGATGGGCTGAATAGCCTAGTTCTGGTCATAAGGTCTTTTGGGAGATCGCCCATGGAAAGTTTTTCATAAGTGAATACTACACACAAGAGGACATGTATTTAACATGACGAGGTGAAAGGTTGAAGGAGATTTTTTTTAATGAAGTGATGGGTGCCTGGAATGGGGCTTACGGGAGTTGTGGTGGAAGCAGATACAATAGTAGCATTTAAGAGGCTTTGAAGTAGACACACGAATAGAGAAATATTATGTGCAAGCTGCAGAGCTTTTATTTAATTTGGGTATCATCTTTGGCACAAACACTGCTCCACTGTTCTATGTTTTATGAATGAGGACGGAGAACACAGTTGGAATAGTGTATTGGCCATAATTTTAGTTATCTTCTGAAAATATGGCGTAGGTTCCATTTCAAAACACGATTGAAGATTTCTGAATTCATGACTAGATGTGTATCATCTTTTACTGTTAATTCAGGCAATGCTAAATCACACAGGTGGATTTATTTCATGAATCTACATTATGGAGTAGGGAATCATTATACATCCTTGGTGCACTGGAGACAGTGAGAGACTGCAGCAACAAACAATTAAACATTCTCCCCCCCCCCTTCACCATGTCCACATTATATTGACCCTCTGCACTCTCAGTCTTGATGAACTGCACACAATGCTCCAAATATGGTCTCACCAACACCTTGTACAACTGAACCATGAGGCTCCAGGTTTTGCACACTGTCCTCAACGAAGGCCATCTTGATCTTTCTACCCCATGGCAGTATGTGGAGAGTTGGCAGGAAACCCTACTCATTTTCTGAAATCCACATTTCCTTTCATTGGACAGAATCCCACTCGTAGGCATTGTTGACCCATTAAGAGTGAAATCGTGGAGTGAAAACTAATTCCAAATCAATAACCTGTAAATGAAACTATGAGTGAAGAGAATAATGAAAATTGTATCACACCAAGTCCTGTGGGTCTTTGTGCTTATTTAACAGGGAGGTTTAGATGGATGTTGCAAATCACTAACAAAGTCCAATCGCATGAACCCAATGACCCACTTTTCCAGAGCACTACACAAACATGCTGGAGAAACTCAGCAGGTCACACAGCATTCATAGGAAGTAAAGGGTAACCAATGTTTTGGGCCTGGACATTTGTTGGGTATAAACATTGGTTACCCTTTACTTCCTATGGATGTTGGAGTTCTTCCAGCACTTGACCCCAGCATCTGCAGACTTTCTTGCTTCACCCCAAATTTCCAGACCTGTACATACCAGTCTTCTCACTGACACTCTGGCAATGAACGCCTCATAGATTTTAATAGCCACGTGAAAACTCCAGCTTTCCCACAGAGATGGTGGGATGCTGAACCTGCAGGTGTGACCTCTCACAGGTTCAGTGGCTTCATGGGTTTCAAAAACAACTAAAAATAATATATTTAGTTCCTTGATTTTATTTTAGCCGGTTGCTTGGGGTTGCCGGTTACTTGAATTCCAGATAACGGGGATTTTACTGTATAAACATTAGAAGGTGGCAGATATAATTCTGCTTTGCAAGGGAGGAGAAAGAAAAGTGGAAAATCAATGGCAGGAAAACATTAAAATCTGCCATGAAGTACAATACAAGTTTAAAAAAAAACAAATGTGATTAGACCAAGTTTAATGCAGGAATATGGCGAGCTCTCCACTGGCCACCGTGACAGAGGTGCACCAAAGAAAAGGTACAAGGACTGCCTAAAGAAATCTCTTGGTGCCTGCCCCATTGACCACCGCCAGTGGGCTGATAACGCCTCAAACCGTGCATCTTGGCGCCTCACAGTTTGGCGGGCAGCAACCTCCTTTGAAGAAGACCGCAGAGCCCACCTCACTGACAAAAGGCAAAGGAGGAAAAACCCAACACCCAACCCACCAATTTTCCCCTGCAACCGCTGCAACCGTGTCTGCCTGTCCCGCATCGGACTTGTCAGCCACAAACGAGCCTGCAGCTGACGTGGACTTTTTACCCCCTCCATAAATCTTCGTCCGCGAAGCCAAGCCAAAGAAGAAAAATGCAGGAATAAATGTGTTGGGCAAATCAATTAGTTTTTGAGGATGTGAGAAGGATAAATTTCATTACATATTTTAAAGTTTTCAATTCAATTTTATTTTACATTCTGCCCTCTCTTTTCCTTCCTAACTTCCACAATGTTCTATCATTTCCTGCCTGAAATCCTTAATAGCATTAGCAGTCTGTTCAACAGCACACTGCAAAATTGTCCTCGACAGACATCCCAGGATAAACCGACATGAGCAATTATGAGCCGGTCAATCCTCAATTAACCAGCAAACCTTGAGGTCAATTCATGATTCCTACCACAACTGATGAGCCCTTTGACCTTGTGTTGTAAACCCAATCGTAAAGATCGTTTCCATCAGCTGTTGGCTGATAGTCAGTGAATGACACGAGCAAATGAGCAGCGTTTGTTTTTATTGATTTTCTCCATGAATGCATTTTCTGACTTAATTCACTGAAATCTCTTTTTTTGGGAACCATTCACAGCACGAGAGATATATTTGTCATGGTATGGGTACTGGCGCTCTAATGTTATTACAATCCATACTTAGAATTCAGGACACATAAGGTGCAGATCGTAACGCAGGAGTGGTGAGAATTGGAAATACTGTGCAGCATCTTGCAGTTTTGATCTCGGTCATTCCCTTCACTCTGCCTGTGTTACCTTTCCCCATTGAAGTACTGCCAAAGGGAAAAGGTACTGTGAGTTATTTTTTTCCCTGAAACAAATTCAAATTTCATTCGACTCATTTGGGCATGCTTTTTTTTAGGAGTTGAATCTTCATTTCCTTGGGATTTTTGTTTACCTAACACTTTGCTGCTCTAAGGTATCAAATTGGTGCTCAGCCAAGCCACTTTCATGCTCTCACAGGTAAATTGTATGCACCTGGGGTAATAGTGCAATCTTACAGCAGGTACTCCACAATTATAAGTAATGTTTTGAGTTTTGCATGCCATTTCTTACTGTTTTGTAAAGAACAACAGATTAAGATCATTCAACAATTCAACAGTAATGTAAATGATCAAAACCCAGTGTGTCAGGTAAGTGCCCCTCTCTCTCTCTCTCTCTCTCTCTCTCTCTCCCCTCCCCGCTGCTACATTCAGAGCATGGTGGGATACTAACTTCTTGTTCAATTAGCTATAACCTCTCCTTACCATACAGCTGCTTGCCTTGTTAATGGAGCATCTGCTAGGCACTCTTGCTGGTGGCATTGATGCCATTCTATCAGTGCAGCCATCACGAGAGGTGGAGGAAATACAGTTCGTGTCATCTTTGTAAGAGGCTTGGATACATGGACGCCAAGAAAACATGGGTTAGGCTGAAAACTAAGACTGCTAGTACTGAGAAAGGAGGAGCATTTGAGAAATGCTCAGCAGGTCAGCCAGAATCTGTAGAATGAGAACAGGTTAATGTTTCATAGAACATAGAACACCACAGCACAGTACAGGCTCTTCGGCTCTTGATGATGCACCGACCTATATATTGCTACCAAAAGAAAATTAAACCCTTCCTATCTTGGAAACTAATCTCAGTGAAAAAAACCCCACTTCTAATAAGAAGATACAAGAGAAAATGGAATGCAAAAAAACACACGAAAGTATCTGCCTTTGATGCAAATGAATTTTATGATTAAAATGAAATGTATATCCTGAAAGTTTACCTCTTCTTTTAAGTTCAAATTCAACATTTGAACTCTTTTTGGATTTTGTGTTCGAAGAGACTTTTGAACCTTTGATCAAAAATGGAAAAGCTGCTTCTTTCTGAGGATTGAAGTAGGGCAGCTGAGCAAAAGAACAATGCTGACCTCTAGTGGTCAGAGCTAGAACCCGAGAAAGCAAACAAGAAAATCTGCAGATGCTGGAGTCCAGTGCAGTCCACAAAATCTTACTATTATTAAGTTAATTATCGTCCGATTGTACAAGTACAACCTGATGTAGCAGCGTTTTCTTGTCCTCAGTACAAAAACATGTAAACACACAATCTGGCAAAGCACCTATAGACAAACAATGCATATACAGTACATAGATACATATTGTATCTACCGGTGTATAAGATGGGCCAAACTTAAAAATGTCACCCCAAATCCAGGGGTCGAATTATACGTCAAATATACAATGCAAATCTTGACAGCGAAGTCTTGGCACTCCCCCGTGGGGTCTATCCACCCAGTCCGACTGCCATCGGCTCTGTGCAGGTTTTAAACTGTCTGTAAAAGGAGCTGGGGTGTTTATTTTAAAATCTATTAAAAAATTTAAATCTCTACTGGGTAATTTTGACAGCATCACTCCACTTGTCAGCGGAAAGTACCAGACTTGGGGTAGTCTTATTCTTTCTTTCTTTGGCTTGGCTTCGCGGACGAAGATTAATGGAGGGGTAATGTCCACGTCAGCTGCAGGCTCGTTTGTGGCTGACAAGTCCGATGCGGGACAGGCAGACACGGTTGCAGCGGTTGCAGGTGAAAATTGGTTGGTTGGGTGTTGGGTTTTTCCTCCTTTGTCTTTTGTCAGTGAGGTGGGCTCTGCGGTCTTCTTCAAAGGATGTTGCTGCCCGCCAAACTGTGAGGCGCCAAGATGCACGGTTTGAGGCGATATCAGCCCACTGGCGGTGGTCAATGTGGCAGGCACCAAGAGATTTCTTTAAGCAGTCCTTGTACCTCTTCTTTGGTGCACCTCTGTCTCGGTGGCCAGTGGAGAGCTCGCCATATAACACAATCTTGGGAAGGCGATGGTCCTCCATTCTGGAGACGTGACCTACCCAGCGCAGTTGGATCTTCAGCAGCGTGGATTCGATGCAGTCGGCCTCTGCCATCTCGAGTACTTCGATGTTGGTGATGAAGTCGCTCCAATGAATGTTGAGGATGGAGCGGAGACAACGCTGGTGGAAGCATTCTAGGAGCCGTAGGTGATGCCGGTAGAGGACCCATGATTCGGAGCCGAACAGGAGTGTGGGTATGACAACAGCTCTGTATACACTAATCTTTGTGAGGTTTTTCAGTTGGTTGTTTTTCCAGACTCTTTTGTGTAGTCTTCCAAAGGCGCTATTTGCCTTGGCGAGTCTGTTGTCTACACAGCTCTAAAAACCTACATTATAGGTAGAAATTCTGAGGCTCATCTTATACAAGAGTTGTCTTATATGCTGACATATATGGTATATAAAAATAAATAAATACAATAGTAGCATCTTGGATGGTTAGTATGAGCAGTTCATTCAGTTGTTTAACATTCTCACTGCCCGTGGGAAGAAGCTGTTTCTCAGCCTGTATTTGTTTCTCGACAGGAGCAGCTGAGAGATGTCGTGTCTGGGGTGGAAGGGGTCCTCAATGATTTTGCGCCCCCTTCTTCAAACAATAATTCCTGTCGATCTCATTGATGGGGGGAGGGGGAAGCGGAAGAGACCCTAGTGATCCTTTCTGCCTCTCTTATGGTCCTGTGAAAGTGAATTCCAATCCATTTCTCTAAACAGTGGTATTCAAACTGCCTGCCCAAGCTCACATTCCATCTAAGTAATTCCTATGCCATTAGTAAGGGATTGCTTAAGGTGGTATGTGGGTGAAATGGAAAGGTTGAGAACCATGGCTCTAGACCCAATTGTTACTGAAATATTTTGCTTGACAAAAATTGTCATTAGCCTATTTCCTTTGGAGTTATGAAACCGTGCACATAACGAGCCAACGAGGTACAATTAAAACAGTGGTTTTCAAAATTTTTCTTTCCACTCACATACCATTTTAAGTAATCCCTTACTCATCACAGAGCATGTATGGCATAGGGATTACTTAATGTGAATGCGAGTTTAGGGGGCAGTTTGAAAACCATTACTCTACAGCAACTGTACCTGTGATGGAGACACTCAAGAAGGTCGTGCACATCCATGTAAAAGGCAGTTGATATTTCAGGCATGAGTCCTCCTTCAGGAGTATTGAGAGTCAGGCAGATGGCTGAATAAAATGTTGTGGGGTGGCGTGAAGAGGCGGAGGAAGGGGGAGAGTACCGGCTAACGGGTAAGAGGTGGATGCAGGTGGGAGGGTCGAAACAGAAGTGATGGGGAAAGGGCAGAGGGTGAAGAAAGATAGCTCTCTGATCGGAAAAGGATGGAAAGGGTTAGGAATCTGGAGGAACAAGGTGTAGGGAAAAGGAGAGAGAGAGACCGGGGAGGGGGTGAGCAATCTGATTCCAGCACCTTTTCTGAGAATGGGCTATGGATCCTGAACAATATCCATCGGACGTAAAGATATATACCTGATGTTTCGGGACTTTCATGCTTTAAACCTATAGATTGAAGGACAGTTTCCTTCTTGCTGTTATCAGTCTCCTGAATGGGCCTCTCATGAGTAAAAGATGATACCTTGCACTCTCCATATTTTCATGTATGTTACATTCTAAATGTAGTATTACATGATAATAATGGAACCTTTGCATTTACTTTTAAAACTGTACCCATCACCTTCGTTTTATTGAGACACAATTCCCTTCAGTTTTGTTTTAATCCGTCCACCACCACTGTTCTATGTTTCGATCTATTAGTCAGCATGCAACAGTTTTTCACATGATTTCAGGACACTTATATAACTACCATATAACTGTTTACGACGTAGAAACAGGCCATGTCGGCCCTTCAAGTCCCCGCCGGTTCACTTGAACAATGCAACAGATTCACTTCTTCCTGTAAAGTGGAAAATCTTAATGAAGTTCATTCTCAGAATGAAAAGAATCAACTGGTGTAAGGTATGCGACTTTTTAAAAATGGTAAACAATAATCTTGATTGAAATACTTTAAAGACCATCGAAAAAGCAATCTTTCTGGTTGCCTAGAGTATCGTACTGCTTGATATTGAAGACTTGATAAAGAAACAATTCATATCTTCAGGATAAGACCTGCCCAGGACTACTTTCTATGTGAAGTAAATGATTCACAGATGACAATGGGGATACCTTGAGAGGGTCACACATTAACTCTTTCCTGTTGTAAAATCTCAAGTAAACGTCTACCTGTCATTTTCAGGTGCACCCTTCCAGTCAATAAACCTTCCTGAAATCATTTCCTTTTGTCTCGCCTCCAGATCTATTGGTGGTAACTACATTCCTAATGTAACTGTAATACATGTGAGCTGTTAATATATGCAAATTGCTGCATAATCCAAATTTGTTTCCAGCATGACATAAACTGGTATAGCCTGTTCTATTACAAGCAAGTATGGTTCCAATCAAACTTTTCTGGCTGCAATGTGTTGCAATAATAGGATTTATAAACAGGTTAATTGTACATTATTAATGATGCGAAGATTCTGCCTTGCAACAGTTGATTGCCTCATTAGTTGGACTGATGGATCTGCCTTGTTGATCCCTCCACACATTTTAGCTGGCTGATGAGAGAAATCCCCTCAAACTCCAGATATTTGATAACTGACGGGAGGGTGAAGAAGGAAATTATTTCTTTGTGAAAACAATGCTCCAGCAGGACATTTTGATGTGTTCTCTCCTAATTATTTCTGCTGACTAAAAATTCATTAAACTGCATAATATGGGTCCAAGATGGTGGCGTTTATGTTCGGCAGCGACCACGATGGGGTTCAGACTCCAGGGAAGCAGAGGACTGGTGCAGGGCACCGTAAAGCAGGGACAATACCCCTGTTTGAGAAGGAGAAGCAAAGGAGATGACCTACGGGAGGATGACCACAGGTACGGACCAGTGAAGCGCTCAGAGGCTGAAGAACAGACAGGCAAGCAGTTGGTGACCTGAAGTGTGTGACCCATGCAGGCTGCGTGCTGCTGCCGACTGTGGTCAAAGGAGTCACAGCAGGCTGCTGCGGACTGTTAGAGACTGGCTGAAGGGGTACTAGGTATTAGAACTGGGATGCGAGAAGGAGACGAGGACGCTGTAAGTTTCCTGATTCTGTCGGGGGTTTGGGTCTTGAGCTCAGGTTGCCGATGGTTTGGACTGAAGGCTGTGTGGCTGCGGAGGCTGTAGAGCGCTTGAGGCGGATCTACGGACACTCAGTGACTCTGAAGAGACTCTTGTTTGTTTCTCTTTTTCTGACTGTAATGGGCGCTGGGCAATTTCTGCTGATGGTGAATCTTTGTGTAATATTACATTTTCTGTTTTATTACACGACAATAATAGAATCTTGAATCATGGCAGCCATAGCCTTGGGATGATTGGAACATGAAAACACCTCTGCCACTGAATGGTGACAATCCCAGGGAGGGGTTAAGGATGACATGGTTCAAGAAGGTAGTCCTTCAACATTTGTCAAAGGACCGTCAATAAATCGTAGCCATGCATATGATTCCCACATCCTGTACGTGAATAAAATATGACACTTGTTAAAAGAAAAGGCATATTAACAGCAACAATTTCCATTTATATTGATTCTTTAGTTAGCAATAATTTCCTGTGGTACTTCACAGAGTTGTGAACAGGGCAGAAAGCAAATGCCAAGAAGGAAATATCAGACTGGGTAAAGAAAGGCAAATTTTCCTGGATGTTTTGCAAGGGAGATGCAGAGATGAATGGACAGGGGAATGTAATTCCAAGGAGTCTGTTGGTGGGTCAAAGAAAGGGCAGATGCATGGAGATTGGAGACAGAAGTATGGTGATTCTGGAGGATGGGATTGGGAGAATGTTGGGAAGCTCAAAGATAACAGTTAGCGAGACTATAACAGTGTAGTTATAGAGGGGAAGAAAACTTCTTCAAAGGAGGCATATTTTGAGATTTTCCAGAGGAGCAAAACTATAGAGAAACACAAAAGATGCAGATGATGGAATCTCAGTCAACATTTTGGCCAGGACCCTTTATCTTAAAGTTAGATCCATTATCGACTTCACTCTGGCTCTATGACCATTTTCCCATTCAGGCTCACTACCACAGCCATGCTTTGTTCCTCTCGACCTGCTTTCGCTGCCATCGTTTTTCACATAGTTCCCGGCTCCACTTCCAGGCCTTCTAGTTTATCACCCACAAGGATCTCAGTCTTGATGAAGGCTTATGACCTGAAACATTGACCGACTATTTCAACCTGTGGATGCGGCCTGACCTGCTGAGTCCCTTTGGCCATTCATGGTTTGCTCAAGGTTCCAGCGTCTGCAGCTTTTGCGTTTCTTGATGAATTTGGGGTGTTAGGTTTAAAACACATTGTCGAATTAGGAGGGAATGGGAAGATGTTTAAGACTCAGAGGGTGAAAGGTTATGAACACAATCATTGGACAAGGTGAGAAAGGAGGATTCCTACAAAAGGTGAAGAGTAGACTGTATGAAGGTGTGGTGGAAATGGATTCGGTTGTAACATCCAAAAGGGAACTGGACAAATACTTGACAGAGGAAGAAACCGTGAAATGATGGCAGAAAGGAACATGGAAATCGGATTAACTGAATTACTTTTGAAAATTCTCAGCATGGACATTTTGGGCCCAATAGCCTCCTTCTGTTCTACACCATTCAATAATCCAATGACAGACCTGAAACCCTGCAAAACCTAGAGAGAACTGCACTAGGGCAGAACTGGAGAGAGTTGTGAAAGTAGCTCAAGCCATCAGGTAAAACAACCTCCCCTCCATCGACTCTGCCTTCAACTCCTGCTGCCTCAAGAAAGCAGCCATCATGTTAAAGGACCACCTTTTTCCCCACCGTCCCAATAGGTAGCAGATACATGAATTTGAAAATACAGAAATGCAGGTCTCATAACAACCATGGGAGGTAAAGATATATTCCCAAAGTTTCAGGCCTGAGCCTGATTAGTTAGCACACAAAAGTTTTTCACGTTACCTGACAATAAACAATTCAACACCAGAACTAGTTTCCATGTTAAATAAATGATTCATAGATGATAATAGTACCTTGAGAGCGTCACATATTAACTCGGATCAGTTGTAAAATCCCAAGTAATATCTTCCTATCATTTTCAGGCGCACTCACCCAGTGAATGAATCCTCCCTATGTCACTGTCCCTCCACACTACTGGAAGTTCGCTTTAAGTCATGCCAACAGCTCAGCTCAGTTTAAAAGCATTAGAAATACAGATTGAACCCAAGGCATAGTTTTGTCAGCCAACTCAAGGCTTTAACTTTGCTTCAACACAGTAAAAAAAAATTATAAGTAAAACACAAAATTCTGCAGACACCGTGGTTGAAGTAAAAACACAATGCTCGAGAAACTCAGGAGGTCAAGCAGTGGACTTAATGTAGCAAATATAAAGATACATAACCGATGTTTCGGGCTTGAGCTCATCAACAAAATGGTAGAGGGGGAAGGGTAGGTAATAGATGGATAAGGGAGGGAGGGCACAGCAGCAAGAAGGAGGAGGGGGATGGATCTCTGAATTTTGTTCATGCACCTGCCTACATTTTTCCATATGTTGATGAAGGGCTCAAGCCTGAAATGTTAGTTATGTATCTTTGCTATATAAAGTACACTGATTCACACACTGAACTTCTCCAGAATTATGTTTTTACTTAAAATAATATTTACACCCCAGTTGAAGCCAAATCCCCAACACAGTGCCTTGCCCCTATATGACTGAACTCTTCCCCTCTGTTATTGAGGAGCACCCATCCTGGTTTCTTCAGTCAACATCACTCTCAATCATTACTGTCACTCAGCACTCCAAACGACAGCTGAAATGCATTGGATTCAATGGTTTATTGGCACATATACCCAGATGCAGTGAAAAGCTTTATTTTGCGTGCTATGCAGGCAAGTCAAGCCATACTTAAATGTAACAGGGAGCAATAATAATAAAACAAAAGCAAAACCAAGAGGAACAGTGAGTCACAGAGTGCAGGATGGGGTGTTACAGTCACAGAGTGCAGGGTGGGGTGTTACAGTCACAGAGTGCAGGGTGGGGTGTTACAGTGAGTCTCAGAGTGCAGGGTGGGGTGTTACAGTGAGTCACAGAGTGCAGGGTGTGGTGTTACAGTCACAGAGTGCAGGGTGGGGTGTTACAGTCACAGAATGCAGGGTGGGGTATTACAGTCACAGAGTGCAGGGTGGGGTGTTACAGTGAGTCACAGAGTGCAGGGTGGGGTGTTACAGTGAGTCACAGAGTGCAGGATGGGGTGTTACAGTCACAGAGTGCAGGGTGGGGTGTTACAGTCACAGAGTGCAGGGTGGGGTGTTACAGTGAGTCTCAGAGTGCAGGGTGGGGTGTTACAGTGAGTCACAGAGTGCAGGGTGGGGTGTTACAGTCACAGAGTGCAGGGTGGGGTGTTACAGTCACAGAGTGCAGGATGGGGTGTTACAGTCACAGAGTGCAGGGTGGGGTGTTACAGTCACAGATTGCAGGATGGGGTGTTACAGTCACAGAGTGCAGGGTGAGGTATTACAGTCACAGAGTGCAGGGTGGGGTATTACAGTCACAGAGTGCAGGGTGGGATGTTACAGTCACAGAGTGCAGGATGGGGTGTTACAGTCACAGAGTGCAGGGTGGGGTGTTACAGTCAGAGAGTGCAGGGTGGGGTGTTACAGTCACAGAGTGCAGGGTGGGGTGTTACAGTGAGTCTCAGAGTGCAGGGTGGGGTGTTACAGTGAGTCACAGAGTGCAGGGTGGGGTGTTACAGTCACAGAGTGCAGGGTGGGGTGTTACAGTCACAGAATGCAGGGTGGGGTGTTACAGTCACAGAGTGCAGGGTGGGGTGTTACAGTGAGTCTCAGAGTGCAGGGTGGGGTGTTACAGTGAGTCACAGAGTGCAGGGTGGGGTGTTACAGTCACAGAGTGCAGGGTGGGGTGTTACAGTCACAGAATGCAGGGTGAGGTATTACAGTCACAGAGTGCAGGGTGAGGTATTACAGTCACAGAGTGCAGGGTGGGGTATTACAGTCACAGAGTGCAGGATGGGGTGTTACAGTCACAGAGTGCAGGGTGGGGTGTTACAGTGAGTCTCAGAGTGCAGGGTGGGGTGTTACAGTGAGTCACAGAGTGCAGGGTGGGGTGTTACAGTCACAGAGTGCAGGGTGGGGTGTTACAGTCACAGAATGCAGGGTGGGGTATTACAGTCACAGAGTGCAGGGTGGGGTGTTACAGTGAGTCACAGAGTGCAGGGTGGGGTGTTACAGTGAGTCACAGAGTGCGGGGTGGGGTGTTACAGTCACAGAGTGCAGGGTGGGGTGTTACAGTCACAGAGTGCAGGATGGGGTGTTACAGTCACAGAGTGCAGGGTGGGGTGTTACAGTCACAGAGTGCAGGATGGGGTGTTACAGTCACAGAGTGCAGGGTGAGGTATTACAGTCACAGAGTGCAGGGTGGGGTATTACAGTCACAGAGTGCAGGGTGGGATGTTACAGTCACAGAGTGCAGGATGGGGTGTTACAGTCACAGAGTGCAGGGTGGGGTGTTACAGTCACAGAGTGCAGGGTGGGGTATTACAGTCACAGAGAGCAGGGTGGGGTGTTACAGTGAGTCACAGAGTGCAGGGTGGGGTATTACAGTCACAGAGTGCAGGATGGGGTGTTATAGTCACAGAGTGCAGGATGGGGTGTTACAGTCACAGAGAGCAGGGTGGGGTGGTACAGTGAGTCACAGAGTGCAGGGTGGGGTGTTACAGTCACAGAGTGCAGGGTGGGGTGTTACAGTCACAGAGTGCAGGGTGGGGTGTTACAGTGAGTCAGAGAGTGCAGGGTGGGGTGTTACAGTCACAGAGTGCAGGGTGGGGTGTTACAGTGAGTCACAGAGTGCAGGGTGGGGTGTTACAGTGAGTCACAGAGTGCAGGGTGGGGTGTTACAGTCACAGAGTGCAGGGTGGGGTGTTACAGTCACAGAGTGCAGGGTGGGATGTTACAGTCACAGAGTGCAGGTTGGGATGTTACAGTCACAGAGTGCAAGGTGAGGTATTACAGTCACAGAGTGCAGGGTGGGGTGTTACAGTCACAGAGTGCAGGGTGGGGTGTTACAGTGAGTCACAGAGTGCAGGATGGGATGTTACAGTCACAGAGTGCAGGGTGGGATGTTACAGTCACAGAGTGCAGGGTGGGATGTTACAGTCACAGAGTGCAGGGTGGGGTATTACAGTCACAGAGTGCAGGGTGGGATGTTAGAGTCACAGAGTGCAGGGTGGGTTATTACAGTCACAGAGTGCAGGATGGGGTGTTACAGTCACAGAGTGCAGGGTGAGGTATTACAGTCACAGAGTGCAGGGTGAGGTATTACAGTCACAGAGTGCAGGATGGGGTGTTACAGTCACAGAGTGCAGGGTGAGGTATTACAGTCACAGAGTGCAGGGTGAGGTATTACAGTCGCAGAGTGCAGGGTGGGGTATTACAGTCACAGAGTGCAGGTTGGGATGTTACAGTCGCAGAGTGCAGGGTGGGGTATTACAGTCACAGAGTGCAGGATGGGGTGTTACAGTCACAGAGTGCAGGGTGGGGTGTTACAGTCACAGAGTGCAGGGTGGGGTATTACAGTCACAGAGAGCAGGGTGGGGTGTTACAGTGAGTCACAGAGTGCAGGGTGGGGTATTACAGTCACAGAGTGCAGGATGGGGTGTTACAGTCACAGAGTGCAGGATGGGGTGTTACAGTCACAGAGAGCAGGGTGGGGTGGTACAGTGAGTCACAGAGTGCAGGGTGGGGTGTTACAGTCACAGAGTGCAGGGTGGGGTGTTACAGTCACAGAGTGCAGGGTGGGGTGTTACAGTGAGTCAGAGAGTGCAGGGTGGGGTGTTACAGTCACAGAGTGCAGGGTGGGGTGTTACAGTGAGTCACAGAGTGCAGGGTGGGGTGTTACAGTGAGTCACAGAGTGCAGGGTGGGGTGTTACAGTCACAGAGTGCAGGGTGGGGTGTTACAGTCACAGAGTGCAGGGTGGGATGTTACAGTCACAGAGTGCAGGTTGGGATGTTACAGTCACAGAGTGCAAGGTGAGGTATTACAGTCACAGAGTGCAGGGTGGGGTGTTACAGTCACAGAGTGCAGGGTGGGGTGTTACAGTGAGTCACAGAGTGCAGGATGGGATGTTACAGTCACAGAGTGCAGGGTGGGATGTTACAGTCACAGAGTGCAGGGTGGGATGTTACAGTCACAGAGTGCAGGGTGGGGTATTACAGTCACAGAGTGCAGGGTGGGATGTTAGAGTCACAGAGTGCAGGGTGGGTTATTACAGTCACAGAGTGCAGGATGGGGTGTTACAGTCACAGAGTGCAGGGTGAGGTATTACAGTCACAGAGTGCAGGGTGAGGTATTACAGTCACAGAGTGCAGGATGGGGTGTTACAGTCACAGAGTGCAGGGTGAGGTATTACAGTCACAGAGTGCAGGGTGAGGTATTACAGTCGCAGAGTGCAGGGTGGGGTATTACAGTCACAGAGTGCAGGTTGGGATGTTACAGTCGCAGAGTGCAGGGTGGGGTATTACAGTCACAGAGTGCAGGGTGAGGTATTACAGTCACAGAGTGCAGGGTGGGATGTTACAGTCACAGAGTGCAGGGTGGGGTGTTACGGTCACAGAGTGCAGGGTGGGGTGTTACATTCACAGAGTGCAAGGTGAGGTATTACAGTCACAGAGTGCAGGGTGGGGTGTTACAGTCACAGTGTGCAAGGTGAGGTATTACAGTCACAGAGTGCAGGGTGGGGTGTTACAGTCACAGAGTGCAGGGTGAGGTATTACAGTCACAGTGTGCAGGGTGAGGTATTACAGTCACAGAGTGCAGGATGGGGTGTTACAGTCACAGAGTGCAGGGTGAGGTATTACAGTCACAGAGTGCAGGGTGAGGTATTACAGTCACAGAGTGCAGGGTGGGGTGTTACAGTCACAGAGTGCAGGGTGGGGTGTTACAGTCACAGAGTTCAGGGTGGGGTATTACAGTCACAGAGTGCAGGTTGGGATGTTACAGTCGCAGAGTGCAGGGTGGGGTATTACAGTCACAGAGTGCAGGGTGAGGTATTACAGTCACAGAGTGCAGGGTGAGGTATTACAGTCACAGAGTGCAAGGTGAGGTATTACAGTCACAGAGTGCAGGGTGGGATGTTACAGTCACAGAGTGCAGGGTGGGGTATTACAGTGAGTCACAGAGTGCAGGGTGGGGTATTACAGTCACAGAGTGCAGGGTGGGATGTTACAGTCACAGAGTACAGGGTGGGGTATTACAGTCACAGAGTGCAGGGTGAGGTATTACAGTCACAGAGTGCAGGGTGAGGTATTACAGTCACAGACTGCAGGATGGGGTGTTACAGTCACAGAGTGCAGGGTGAGGTATTACAGTCACAGAGTGCAGGGTTAGGTATTACAGTCACAGAGTGCAGGGTGGGGTATTACAGTCACTGAGTGCAGGGTGGGATGTTACAGTCACAGAGTGCAGGGTGGGGTGTTACCTTCACAGAGTGCAGGGTGGGGTGTTACAGTCACAGAGTGCAGGGTGGGGTGTTACAGTCACAGTGTGCAGGGTGAGGTGTTACAGTCACAGAGTGCAGGGTGGGATGTTACAGTCACAGAGTGCAAGGTGGGGTGTTACGGTCACAGAGTGCAGGGTGGGGTGTTACAGTCACAGAGTGGAAGGTGGGGTATTACAGTCACAGAGTGCAGGGTGGGGTGTTACAGTCACAGAGTGCAAGGTGAGGTATTACAGTCACAGAGTGCAGGGTGGGGTGTTACAGTCACAGAGTGCAGGGTGGGGTGTTACAGTCACAGAGTGCAGGGTGGGATGTTACAGTCACAGAGTGCAGGGTGGGATGTTACAGTCACAGAGTGCAAGGTGAGGTATTACAGTCACAGAGTGCAGGGTGGGGTGTTACAGTCACAGAGTGCAGGGTGGGGTGTTACAGTGAGTCACAGAGTGCAGGGTGGGATGTTACAGTCACAGAGTGCAGGGTGGGATGTTACAGTCACAGAGTGCAGGGTGGGATGTTACAGTCACAGAGTGCAGGGTGGGGTATCACAGTCACAGAGTGCAGGGTGGGATGTTAGAGTCACAGAGTGCAGGATGGGGTGTTACAGTCACAGAGTGCAGGGTGAGGTATTACAGTCACAGAGTGCAGGGTGAGGTATTACAGTCACAGAGTGCAGGATGGGGTGTTACAGTCACAGAGTGCAGGGTGAGGTGTTACAGTCACAGAGTGCAGGGTGAGGTATTACAGTTACAGAGTGCAGGGTGGGATGTTACAGTCACAGAGTGCAGGGTGGGGTATTACAGTCACAGAGTGCAGGGTGGGATGTTACAGTCACAGAGTGCAGGGTGGGTTATTACAGTCACAGAGTGCAGGATGGGGTGTTACAGTCACAGAGTGCAGGGTGAGGTATTACAGTCACAGAGTGCAGGGTGAGGTATTACAGTCACAGAGTGCAGGATGGGGTGTTACAGTCACAGAGTGCAGGGTGAGGTATTACAGTCACAGAGTGCAGGGTGAGGTATTACAGTCACAGAGTGCAGGGTGGGGTATTACAGTCACAGAGTGCAGGGTGAGGTATTACAGTCACAGAGTGCAGGGTGAGGTATTACAGTCACAGAGTGCAGGGTGAGGTATTACAGTCACAGAGTGCAGGGTGGGATGTTACAGTGACAGAGTGCAGGGTGGGTTATTACAGTGAGTCACAGAGTGCAGGGTGGGGTATTACAGTCACAGAGTGCAGGGTGGGATGTTACAGTCACAGAGTGCAGGGTGGGGTATTACAGTCACAGAGTGCAGGGTGAGGTATTACAGTCACAGAGTGCAGGATGGGGTGTTACAGTCACAGAGTGCAGGGTGAGGTATTACAGTCACAGAGTGCAGGGTGAGGTATTACAGTCACAGAGTGCAGGGTGGCGTATTACAGTCACAGAGTGCAGGGTGGGATGTTACAGTCACAGAGTGCAGGGTGGGATGTTACAGTCACAGAGTGCAGGGTGGGATGTTACAGTCACAGAGTGCATGGTGGGGTATTACAGTCACAGAGTGCAGGGTGGGGTGTTACCTTCACAGAGTGCAGGGTGGGGTGTTACAGTCACAGAGTGCAGGGTGGGGTGTTACAGTCACAGAGTGCAGGGTGAGGTGTTACAGTCACAGAGTGCAGGGTGGGATGTTACAGACACAGAGTGCAGGGTGGGGTGTTACATTCACAGAGTGCAGGGTGGGGTGTTACAGTCACAGAGTGCAGGGTGGGGTGTTACAGTCTCAGAGTGCAGGGTGGGGTGTTACAGTCACAGAGTGCAGGGTGGGGTGTTACATTCACAGAGTGCAGGGTGGGATGTTACAGTCACAGAGTGCAGGGTGGGGTGTTACATTCACAGAGTGCAGGGTGGGATGTTACAGTCACAGAGTGCAGGGTGGGGTATTACAGTCACAGAGTGCAGGGTGAGGTATTACAGTCACAGAGTGCAGGGTGAGGTATTACAGTCACAGACTGCAGGATGGGGTGTTACAGTCACAGAGTGCAGGGTGAGGTATTACAGTCACAGAGTGCAGGGTGAGGTATTACAGTCACAGAGTGCAGGGTGGGGTATTACAGTCACTGAGTGCAGGGTGGGATGTTACAGTCACAGAGTGCAGGGTGGGGTATTACAGTCACAGAGTGCAGGGTGGGGTGTTACCTTCACAGAGTGCAGGGTGGGGTCTTACAGTCACAGAGTGCAGGGTGGGGTGTTACAGTCACAGAGTGCAGGGTGAGGTGTTACAGTCACAGAGTGCAGGGTGGGATGTTACAGTCACAGAGTGCAGGGTGGGGTGTTACGGTCACAGAGTGCAGGGTGGGGTGTTACATTCACAGAGTGCAAGGTGGGGTGTTACATTCACAGAGTGCAAGGTGAGGTATTACAGTCACAGAGTGCAGGGTGGGGTGTTACAGTCACAGAGTGCAAGGTGAGGTATTACAGTCACAGAGTGCAGGGTGGGGTGTTACAGTCACAGAGTGCAGGGTGGGGTGTTACAGTCACAGAGTGCAGGGTGGGATGTTACAGTCACAGAGTGCAGGGTGTGATGTTACAGTCACAGAGTGCAAGGTGAGGTATTACAGTCACAGAGTGCAGGGTGGGCTGTTACAGTCACAGAGTGCAGGGTGGGGTGTTACAGTCACAGAGTGGAGGGTGGGGTGTTACAGTGAGTCACAGAGTGCAGGGTGGGATGTTACAGACACAGAGTGCAGGGTGGGGTGTTACATTCACAGAGTGCAGGTTGGGTGTTACAGTCACAGAGTGCAGGGTGGGGTGTTACAGTCTCAGAGTGCAGGGTGGGGTGTTACAGTCACAGAGTGCAGCGTGGGGTGTTACATTCACAGAGTGCAGGGTGGGATGTTACAGTCACAGAGTGCAGGGTGGGGTGTTACATTCACAGAGTGCAGGGTGGGATGTTACAGTGACAGAGTGCAGGGTGGGGTATTACAGTCACAGAGTGCAGGGTGAGGTATTACAGTCACAGAGTGCAGGGTGGGGTATTACAGTCACTGAGTGCAGGGTGGGATGTTACAGTCACAGAGTGCAGGGTGGGGTATTACAGTCACAGAGTGCAGGGTGGGGTGTTACCTTCACAGAGTGCAGGGTGGGGTGTTACAGTCACAGAGTGCAGGGTGGGGTGTTACAGTCACAGAGTGCAGGGTGAGGTGTTACAGTCACAGAGTGCAGGGTGGGATGTTACAGTCACAGAGTGCAGGGTGGGGAGTTACGGTCACAGAGTGCAGGGTGGGGTGTTACATTCACAGAGTGCAAGGTGAGGTATTACAGTCACAGAGTGCAGGGTGGGGTGTTACAGTCACAGAGTGCAAGGTGAGGTATTACAGTCACAGAGTGCAGGGTGGGGTGTTACAGTCACAGAGTGCAGGGTGGGGTGTTACAGTCGCAGAGTGCAGTGTGGGATGTTACAGTCACAGAGTGCAGGGTGTGATGTTACAGTCACAGAGTACAAGGTGAGGTATTACAGTCACAGAGTGCAGGGTGGGGTGTTACAGTCACAGAGTGCAGGGTGAGGTATTACAGTCACAGAGTGCAGGGTGGGATGTTACAGTCACAGAGTGCAGGGTGGGGTATTACAGTCACAGAGTGCAGGGTGAGGTATTACAGTCACAGAGTGCAGGGTGAGGTATTACAGTCACAGACTGCAAGATGGGTTGTTACAGTCACAGGGTGCAGGGTGGGGTGTTACCTTCACAGAGTGCAGGGTGGGGTGTTACAGTCACAGAGTGCAGGGTGGGGTGTTACAGTCACAGTGTGCAGGGTGAGGTGTTACAGTCACAGAGTGCAGGGTGGGATGTTACAGTCACAGAGTGCAAGGTGGGGTGTTACGGTCACAGAGTGCAGGGTGGGGTGTTACAGTCACAGAGTGCAAGGTGGGGTATTACAGTCACAGAGTGCAGGGTGGGGTGTTACAGTCACAGAGTGCAAGGTGAGGTATTACAGTCACAGAGTGCAGGGTGGGGTGTTACAGTCACAGAGTGCAGGGTGGGGTGTTACAGTCACAGAGTGCAGGGTGGGATGTTACAGTCAGAGAGTGCAGGGTGGGATGTTACAGTCACAGAGTGCAAGGTGAGGTATTACAGTCACAGAGTGCAGGGTGGGGTGTTACAGTCACAGAGTGCAGGGTGGGGTATTACAGTCACAGAGTGCAGGGTGGGATGTTAGAGTCACAGAGTGCAGGGTGGGTTATTACAGTCACAGAGTGCAGGATGGGGTGTTACAGTCACAGAGTGCAGGGTGAGGTATTACAGTCACAGAGTGCAGGGTGAGGTATTACAGTCACAGAGTGCAGGATGGGGTGTTACAGTCACAGAGTGCAGGGTGAGGTATTACAGTCACAGAGTGCAGGGTGAGGTATTACAGTCACAGAGTGCAGGGTGGGATGTTACAGTCACAGAGTGCAGGGTGGGATGTTACAGTCACAGAGTGCAGGGTGGAGTATTACAGTCACAGAGTGCAGGGTGGGATTTTACAGTCACAGAGTGCAGGGTGGGTTATTACAGTCACAGAGTGCAGGATGGGGTGTTACAGTCACAGAGTGCAGGGTGAGGTATTACAGTCACAGAGTGCAGGGTGAGGTATTACAGTCACAGAGTGCAGGATGGGGTGTTACAATCACAGAGTGCAGGGTGAGGTATTACAGTCACAGAGTGCAGGGTGAGGTATTACAGTCACAGAGTGCAGGGTGGGGTGTTACAGTCACAGAGTGCAGGGTGGGGTGTTACAGTCACAGAGTGCAGGGTGGGGTATTACAGTCACAGAGTGCAGGTTGGGATGTTACAGTCGCAGAGTGCAGGGTGGGGTATTACAGTCACAGAGTGCAGGGTGAGGTATTACAGTCACAGAGTGCAGGGTGAGGTATTACAGTCACAGAGTGCAGGGTGAGGTATTACAGTCACAGAGTGCAGGGTGGGATGTTACAGTCACAGAGTGCAGGGTGGGGTATTACAGTGAGTCACAGAGTGCAGGGTGGGGTATTACAGTCACAGAGTGCAGGGTGGGATGTTACAGTCACAGAGAGCAGGGTGGGGTATTACAGTCACAGAGTGCAGGGTGAGGTATTACAGTCACAGAGTGCAGGATGGGGTGTTACAGTCACAGAGTGCAGTGTGAGGTATTACAGTCACAGAGTGCAGGGTGAGGTATTACAGTCACAGAGTGCAGGGTGGCGTATTACAGTCACAGAGTGCAGGGTGGGATGTTACAGTCACAGAGTGCAGGGTGGGATGTTACAGTCACAGAGTACAGGGTGGGATGTTACAGTCACAGAGTGCATGGTGGGGTATTACAGTCACAGAGTGCAGGGTGGGGTGTTACCTTCACAGAGTGCAGGGTGGGGTGTTACAGTCACAGAGTGCAGGGTGGGGTGTTACAGTCACAGAGTGCAGGGTGAGGTGTTACAGTCACGGAGTGCAGGGTGGGATGTTACAGACACAGAGTGCAGGGTGGGGTGTTACATTCACAGAGTGCAGGGTGGGGTGTTACAGTCACAGAGTGCAGGGTGGGGTGTTACAGTCGCAGAGTGCAGGGTGGGGTGTTACAGTCACAGAGTGCAGGGTGGGGTGTTACATTCACAGAGTGCAGGGTGGGATGTTACAGTCACAGAGTGCAGGGTGGGGTGTTACATTCACAGAGTGCAGGGTGGGATGTTACAGTCACAGAGTGCAGGGTGGGGTATTATAGTCACAGAGTGCAGGGTGAGGTATTACAGTCACAGAGTGCAGGGTGAGGTATTACAGTCACAGACTGCAGGATGGGGTGTTACAGTCACAGAGTGCAGGGTGAGGTATTACAGTCACAGAGTGCAGGGTGAGGTATTACAGTCACAGAGTGCAGGGTGGGGTATTACAGTCACTGAGTGCATGGTGGGATGTTACAGTCACAGAGTGCAGGGTGGGGTATTACAGTCACAGAGTGCAGGGTGGGGTGTTACCTTCACAGAGTGCAGGGTGGGGTGTTACAGTCACAGAGTGCAGGGTGGGGTGTTACAGTCACAGAGTGCAGGGTGAGGTGTTACAGTCACAGAGTGCAGGGTGGGATGTTACAGTCACAGAGTGCAGGGTGGGGTGTTACGGTCACAGAGTGCAGGGTGGGGTGTTACATTCACAGAGTGCAAGGTGAGGTATTACAGTCACAGAGTGCAGGGTGGGGTGTTACAGTCACAGAGTGCAAGGTGAGGTATTACAGTCACAGAGTGCAGGGTGGGGTGTTACAGTCACAGAGTGCAGGGTGGGGTGTTACAGTCACAGAGTGCAGGGTGGGATGTTACAGTCACAGAGTGCAGGGTGTGATGTTACAGTCACAGAGTGCAAGGTGAGGTATTACAGTCACAGAGTGCAGGGTGGGGTGTTACAGTCACAGAGTGCAGGGTGGGGTGTTACAGTCACAGAGTGGAGGGTGGGGTGTTACAGTGAGTCACAGAGTGCAGGGTGGGATGTTACAGTCACAGAGTGCAGGGTGGGATGTTACAGTCACAGAGTGCAGGGTGGGGTGTTACCTTCACAGAGTGCAGGGTGGGGTGTTACAGTCACAGAGTGCAGGGTGGGGTGTTACAGTCACAGAGTGCAGGGTGAGGTGTTACAGTCACAGAGTGCAGGGTGGGATGTTACAGACACAGAGTGCAGGGTGGGGTGTTACATTCACAGAGTGCAGGGTGGGGTGTTACAGTCACAGAGTGCAGGGTGGGGTGTTACAGTCTCAGAGTGCAGGGTGGGGTGTTACAGTCACAGAGTGCAGGATGGGGTGTTACAGTCACAGAGTGCAGGGTGGGGTGTTACAGTCACAGATTGCAGGATGGGGTGTTACAGTCACAGAGTGCAGGGTGAGGTATTACAGTCACAGAGTGCAGGGTGGGGTATTACAGTCACAGAGTGCAGGGTGGGATGTTACAGTCACAGAGTGCAGGATGGGGTGTTACAGTCACAGAGTGCAGGGTGGGGTGTTACAGTCAGAGAGTGCAGGGTGGGGTGTTACAGTCACAGAGTGCAGGGTGGGGTGTTACAGTGAGTCTCAGAGTGCAGGGTGGGGTGTTACAGTGAGTCACAGAGTGCAGGGTGGGGTGTTACAGTCACAGAGTGCAGGGTGGGGTGTTACAGTCACAGAATGCAGGGTGGGGTGTTACAGTCACAGAGTGCAGGGTGGGGTGTTACAGTGAGTCTCAGAGTGCAGGGTGGGGTGTTACAGTGAGTCACAGAGTGCAGGGTGGGGTGTTACAGTCACAGAGTGCAGGGTGGGGTGTTACAGTCACAGAATGCAGGGTGAGGTATTACAGTCACAGAGTGCAGGGTGAGGTATTACAGTCACAGAGTGCAGGGTGGGGTATTACAGTCACAGAGTGCAGGATGGGGTGTTACAGTCACAGAGTGCAGGGTGGGGTGTTACAGTGAGTCTCAGAGTGCAGGGTGGGGTGTTACAGTGAGTCACAGAGTGCAGGGTGGGGTGTTACAGTCACAGAGTGCAGGGTGGGGTGTTACAGTCACAGAATGCAGGGTGGGGTATTACAGTCACAGAGTGCTGGGTGGGGTGTTACAGTGAGTCACAGAGTGCAGGGTGGGGTGTTACAGTGAGTCACAGAGTGCGGGGTGGGGTGTTACAGTCACAGAGTGCAGGGTGGGGTGTTACAGTCACAGAGTGCAGGATGGGGTGTTACAGTCACAGAGTGCAGGGTGGGGTGTTACAGTCACAGAGTGCAGGATGGGGTGTTACAGTCACAGAGTGCAGGGTGAGGTATTACAGTCACAGAGTGCAGGGTGGGGTATTACAGTCACAGAGTGCAGGGTGGGATGTTACAGTCACAGAGTGCAGGATGGGGTGTTACAGTCACAGAGTGCAGGGTGGGGTGTTACAGTCACAGAGTGCAGGGTGGGGTATTACAGTCACAGAGAGCAGGGTGGGGTGTTACAGTGAGTCACAGAGTGCAGGGTGGGGTATTACAGTCACAGAGTGCAGGATGGGGTGTTACAGTCACAGAGTGCAGGATGGGGTGTTACAGTCACAGAGAGCAGGGTGGGGTGGTACAGTGAGTCACAGAGTGCAGGGTGGGGTGTTACAGTCACAGAGTGCAGGGTGGGGTGTTACAGTCACAGAGTGCAGGGTGGGGTGTTACAGTGAGTCAGAGAGTGCAGGGTGGGGTGTTACAGTCACAGAGTGCAGGGTGGGGTGTTACAGTGAGTCACAGAGTGCAGGGTGGGGTGTTACAGTGAGTCACAGAGTGCAGGGTGGGGTGTTACAGTCACAGAGTGCAGGGTGGGGTGTTACAGTCACAGAGTGCAGGGTGGGATGTTACAGTCACAGAGTGCAGGTTGGGATGTTACAGTCACAGAGTGCAAGGTGAGGTATTACAGTCACAGAGTGCAGGGTGGGGTGTTACAGTCACAGAGTGCAGGGTGGGGTGTTACAGTGAGTCACAGAGTGCAGGATGGGATGTTACAGTCACAGAGTGCAGGGTGGGATGTTACAGTCACAGAGTGCAGGGTGGGATGTTACAGTCACAGAGTGCAGGGTGGGGTATTACAGTCACAGAGTGCAGGGTGGGATGTTAGAGTCACAGAGTGCAGGGTGGGTTATTACAGTCACAGAGTGCAGGATGGGGTGTTACAGTCACAGAGTGCAGGGTGAGGTATTACAGTCACAGAGTGCAGGGTGAGGTATTACAGTCACAGAGTGCAGGATGGGGTGTTACAGTCACAGAGTGCAGGGTGAGGTATTACAGTCACAGAGTGCAGGGTGAGGTATTACAGTCGCAGAGTGCAGGGTGGGGTATTACAGTCACAGAGTGCAGGTTGGGATGTTACAGTCGCAGAGTGCAGGGTGGGGTATTACAGTCACAGAGTGCAGGATGGGGTGTTACAGTCACAGAGTGCAGGGTGGGGTGTTACAGTCACAGAGTGCAGGGTGGGGTATTACAGTCACAGAGAGCAGGGTGGGGTGTTACAGTGAGTCACAGAGTGCAGGGTGGGGTATTACAGTCACAGAGTGCAGGATGGGGTGTTACAGTCACAGAGTGCAGGATGGGGTGTTACAGTCACAGAGAGCAGGGTGGGGTGGTACAGTGAGTCACAGAGTGCAGGGTGGGGTGTTACAGTCACAGAGTGCAGGGTGGGGTGTTACAGTCACAGAGTGCAGGGTGGGGTGTTACAGTGAGTCAGAGAGTGCAGGGTGGGGTGTTACAGTCACAGAGTGCAGGGTGGGGTGTTACAGTGAGTCACAGAGTGCAGGGTGGGGTGTTACAGTGAGTCACAGAGTGCAGGGTGGGGTGTTACAGTCACAGAGTGCAGGGTGGGGTGTTACAGTCACAGAGTGCAGGGTGGGATGTTACAGTCACAGAGTGCAGGTTGGGATGTTACAGTCACAGAGTGCAAGGTGAGGTATTACAGTCACAGAGTGCAGGGTGGGGTGTTACAGTCACAGAGTGCAGGGTGGGGTGTTACAGTGAGTCACAGAGTGCAGGATGGGATGTTACAGTCACAGAGTGCAGGGTGGGATGTTACAGTCACAGAGTGCAGGGTGGGATGTTACAGTCACAGAGTGCAGGGTGGGGTATTACAGTCACAGAGTGCAGGGTGGGATGTTAGAGTCACAGAGTGCAGGGTGGGTTATTACAGTCACAGAGTGCAGGATGGGGTGTTACAGTCACAGAGTGCAGGGTGAGGTATTACAGTCACAGAGTGCAGGGTGAGGTATTACAGTCACAGAGTGCAGGATGGGGTGTTACAGTCACAGAGTGCAGGGTGAGGTATTACAGTCACAGAGTGCAGGGTGAGGTATTACAGTCGCAGAGTGCAGGGTGGGGTATTACAGTCACAGAGTGCAGGTTGGGATGTTACAGTCGCAGAGTGCAGGGTGGGGTATTACAGTCACAGAGTGCAGGGTGAGGTATTACAGTCACAGAGTGCAGGGTGGGATGTTACAGTCACAGAGTGCAGGGTGGGGTGTTACGGTCACAGAGTGCAGGGTGGGGTGTTACATTCACAGAGTGCAAGGTGAGGTATTACAGTCACAGAGTGCAGGGTGGGGTGTTACAGTCACAGTGTGCAAGGTGAGGTATTACAGTCACAGAGTGCAGGGTGGGGTGTTACAGTCACAGAGTGCAGGGTGAGGTATTACAGTCACAGTGTGCAGGGTGAGGTATTACAGTCACAGAGTGCAGGATGGGGTGTTACAGTCACAGAGTGCAGGGTGAGGTATTACAGTCACAGAGTGCAGGGTGAGGTATTACAGTCACAGAGTGCAGGGTGGGGTGTTACAGTCACAGAGTGCAGGGTGGGGTGTTACAGTCACAGAGTTCAGGGTGGGGTATTACAGTCACAGAGTGCAGGTTGGGATGTTAGAGTCGCAGAGTGCAGGGTGGGGTATTACAGTCACAGAGTGCAGGGTGAGGTATTACAGTCACAGAGTGCAGGGTGAGGTATTACAGTCACAGAGTGCAAGGTGAGGTATTACAGTCACAGAGTGCAGGGTGGGATGTTACAGTCACAGAGTGCAGGGTGGGGTATTACAGTGAGTCACAGAGTGCAGGGTGGGGTATTACAGTCACAGAGTGCAGGGTGGGATGTTACAGTCACAGAGTACAGGGTGGGGTATTACAGTCACAGAGTGCAGGGTGAGGTATTACAGTCACAGAGTGCAGGGTGAGGTATTACAGTCACAGACTGCAGGATGGGGTGTTACAGTCACAGAGTGCAGGGTGAGGTATTACAGTCACAGAGTGCAGGGTTAGGTATTACAGTCACAGAGTGCAGGGTGGGGTATTACAGTCACTGAGTGCAGGGTGGGATGTTACAGTCACAGAGTGCAGGGTGGGGTGTTACCTTCACAGAGTGCAGGGTGGGGTGTTACAGTCACAGAGTGCAGGGTGGGGTGTTACAGTCACAGTGTGCAGGGTGAGGTGTTACAGTCACAGAGTGCAGGGTGGGATGTTACAGTCACAGAGTGCAAGGTGGGGTGTTACGGTCACAGAGTGCAGGGTGGGGTGTTACAGTCACAGAGTGCAAGGTGGGGTATTACAGTCACAGAGTGCAGGGTGGGGTGTTACAGTCACAGAGTGCAAGGTGAGGTATTACAGTCACAGAGTGCAGGGTGGGGTGTTACAGTCACAGAGTGCAGGGTGGGGTGTTACAGTCACAGAGTGCAGGGTGGGATGTTACAGTCACAGAGTGCAGGGTGGGATGTTACAGTCACAGAGTGCAAGGTGAGGTATTACAGTCACAGAGTGCAGGGTGGGGTGTTACAGTCACAGAGTGCAGGGTGGGGTGTTACAGTGAGTCACAGAGTGCAGGGTGGGATGTTACAGTCACAGAGTGCAGGGTGGGATGTTACAGTCACAGAGTGCAGGGTGGGATGTTACAGTCACAGAGTGCAGGGTGGGGTATCACAGTCACAGAGTGCAGGGTGGGATGTTAGAGTCACAGAGTGCAGGATGGGGTGTTACAGTCACAGAGTGCAGGGTGAGGTATTACAGTCACAGAGTGCAGGGTGAGGTATTACAGTCACAGAGTGCAGGATGGGGTGTTACAGTCACAGAGTGCAGGGTGAGGTGTTACAGTCACAGAGTGCAGGGTGAGGTATTACAGTTACAGAGTGCAGGGTGGGATGTTACAGTCACAGAGTGCAGGGTGGGGTATTACAGTCACAGAGTGCAGGGTGGGATGTTACAGTCACAGAGTGCAGGGTGGGTTATTACAGTCACAGAGTGCAGGATGGGGTGTTACAGTCACAGAGTGCAGGGTGAGGTATTACAGTCACAGAGTGCAGGGTGAGGTATTACAGTCACAGAGTGCAGGATGGGGTGTTACAGTCACAGAGTGCAGGGTGAGGTATTACAGTCACAGAGTGCAGGGTGAGGTATTACAGTCACAGAGTGCAGGGTGGGGTATTACAGTCACAGAGTGCAGGGTGAGGTATTACAGTCACAGAGTGCAGGGTGAGGTATTACAGTCACAGAGTGCAGGGTGAGGTATTACAGTCACAGAGTGCAGGGTGGGATGTTACAGTGACAGAGTGCAGGGTGGGTTATTACAGTGAGTCACAGAGTGCAGGGTGGGGTATTACAGTCACAGAGTGCAGGGTGGGATGTTACAGTCACAGAGTGCAGGGTGGGGTATTACAGTCACAGAGTGCAGGGTGAGGTATTATAGTCACAGAGTGCAGGATGGGGTGTTACAGTCACAGAGTGCAGGGTGAGGTATTACAGTCACAGAGTGCAGGGTGAGGTATTACAGTCACAGAGTGCAGGGTGGCGTATTACAGTCACAGAGTGCAGGGTGGGATGTTACAGTCACAGAGTGCAGGGTGGGATGTTACAGTCACAGAGTGCAGGGTGGGATGTTACAGTCACAGAGTGCATGGTGGGGTATTACAGTCACAGAGTGCAGGGTGGGGTGTTACCTTCACAGAGTGCAGGGTGGGGTGTTACAGTCACAGAGTGCAGGGTGGGGTGTTACAGTCACAGAGTGCAGGGTGAGGTGTTACAGTCACAGAGTGCAGGGTGGGATGTTACAGACACAGAGTGCAGGGTGGGGTGTTACATTCACAGAGTGCAGGGTGGGGTGTTACAGTCACAGAGTGCAGGGTGGGGTGTTACAGTCTCAGAGTGCAGGGTGGGGTGTTACAGTCACAGAGTGCAGGGTGGGGTGTTACATTCACAGAGTGCAGGGTGGGATGTTACAGTCACAGAGTGCAGGGTGGGGTGTTACATTCACAGAGTGCAGGGTGGGATGTTACAGTCACAGAGTGCAGGGTGGGGTATTACAGTCACAGAGTGCAGGGTGAGGTATTACAGTCACAGAGTGCAGGGTGAGGTATTACAGTCACAGACTGCAGGATGGGGTGTTACAGTCACAGAGTGCAGGGTGAGGTATTACAGTCACAGAGTGCAGGGTGAGGTATTACAGTCACAGAGTGCAGGGTGGGGTATTACAGTCACTGAGTGCAGGGTGGGATGTTACAGTCACAGAGTGCAGGGTGGGGTATTACAGTCACAGAGTGCAGGGTGGGGTGTTACCTTCACAGAGTGCAGGGTGGGGTCTTACAGTCACAGAGTGCAGGGTGGGGTGTTACAGTCACAGAGTGCAGGGTGAGGTGTTACAGTCACAGAGTGCAGGGTGGGATGTTACAGTCACAGAGTGCAGGGTGGGGTGTTACGGTCACAGAGTGCAGGGTGGGGTGTTACATTCACAGAGTGCAAGGTGGGGTGTTACATTCACAGAGTGCAAGGTGAGGTATTACAGTCACAGAGTGCAGGGTGGGGTGTTACAGTCACAGAGTGCAAGGTGAGGTATTACAGTCACAGAGTGCAGGGTGGGGTGTTACAGTCACAGAGTGCAGGGTGGGGTGTTACAGTCACAGAGTGCAGGGTGGGATGTTACAGTCACAGAGTGCAGGGTGTGATGTTACAGTCACAGAGTGCAAGGTGAGGTATTACAGTCACAGAGTGCAGGGTGGGCTGTTACAGTCACAGAGTGCAGGGTGGGGTGTTACAGTCACAGAGTGGAGGGTGGGGTGTTACAGTGAGTCACAGAGTGCAGGGTGGGATGTTACAGACACAGAGTGCAGGGTGGGGTGTTACATTCACAGAGTGCAGGTTGGGTGTTACAGTCACAGAGTGCAGGGTGGGGTGTTACAGTCTCAGAGTGCAGGGTGGGGTGTTACAGTCACAGAGTGCAGCGTGGGGTGTTACATTCACAGAGTGCAGGGTGGGATGTTACAGTCACAGAGTGCAGGGTGGGGTGTTACATTCACAGAGTGCAGGGTGGGATGTTACAGTGACAGAGTGCAGGGTGGGGTATTACAGTCACAGAGTGCAGGGTGAGGTATTACATTCACAGAGTGCAGGGTGAGGTATTACAGTCACAGACTGCAGGATGGGGTGTTACAGTCACAGAGTGCAGGGTGAGGTATTACAGTCACAGAGTGCAGGGTGAGGTATTACAGTCACAGAGTGCAGGGTGGGGTATTACAGTCACTGAGTGCAGGGTGGGATGTTACAGTCACAGAGTGCAGGGTGGGGTATTACAGTCACAGAGTGCAGGGTGGGGTGTTACCTTCACAGAGTGCAGGGTGGGGTGTTACAGTCACAGAGTGCAGGGTGGGGTGTTACAGTCACAGAGTGCAGGGTGAGGTGTTACAGTCACAGAGTGCAGGGTGGGATGTTACAGTCACAGAGTGCAGGGTGGGGAGTTACGGTCACAGAGTGCAGGGTGGGGTGTTACATTCACAGAGTGCAAGGTGAGGTATTACAGTCACAGAGTGCAGGGTGGGGTGTTACAGTCACAGAGTGCAAGGTGAGGTATTACAGTCACAGAGTGCAGGGTGGGGTGTTACAGTCACAGAGTGCAGGGTGGGGTGTTACAGTCGCAGAGTGCAGTGTGGGATGTTACAGTCACAGAGTGCAGGGTGTGATGTTACAGTCACAGAGTACAAGGTGAGGTATTACAGTCACAGAGTGCAGGGTGGGGTGTTACAGTCACAGAGTGCAGGGTGAGGTATTACAGTCACAGAGTGCAGGGTGGGATGTTACAGTCACAGAGTGCAGGGTGGGGTATTACAGTCACAGAGTGCAGGGTGAGGTATTACAGTCACAGAGTGCAGGGTGAGGTATTACAGTCACAGACTGCAAGATGGGGTGTTACAGTCACAGGGTGCAGGGTGGGGTGTTACCTTCACAGAGTGCAGGGTGGGGTGTTACAGTCACAGAGTGCAGGGTGGGGTGTTACAGTCACAGTGTGCAGGGTGAGGTGTTACAGTCACAGAGTGCAGGGTGGGATGTTACAGTCACAGAGTGCAAGGTGGGGTGTTACGGTCACAGAGTGCAGGGTGGGGTGTTACAGTCACAGAGTGCAAGGTGGGGTATTACAGTCACAGAGTGCAGGGTGGGGTGTTACAGTCACAGAGTGCAAGGTGAGGTATTACAGTCACAGAGTGCAGGGTGGGGTGTTACAGTCACAGAGTGCAGGGTGGGGTGTTACAGTCACAGAGTGCAGGGTGGGATGTTACAGTCAGAGAGTGCAGGGTGGGATGTTACAGTCACAGAGTGCAAGGTGAGGTATTACAGTCACAGAGTGCAGGGTGGGGTGTTACAGTCACAGAGTGCAGGGTGGGGTATTACAGTCACAGAGTGCAGGGTGGGATGTTAGAGTCACAGAGTGCAGGGTGGGTTATTACAGTCACAGAGTGCAGGATGGGGTGTTACAGTCACAGAGTGCAGGGTGAGGTATTACAGTCACAGAGTGCAGGGTGAGGTATTACAGTCACAGAGTGCAGGATGGGGTGTTACAGTCACAGAGTGCAGGGTGAGGTATTACAGTCACAGAGTGCAGGGTGAGGTATTACAGTCACAGAGTGCAGGGTGGGATGTTACAGTCACAGAGTGCAGGGTGGGATGTTACAGTCACAGAGTGCAGGGTGGAGTATTACAGTCACAGAGTGCAGGGTGGGATTTTACAGTCACAGAGTGCAGGGTGGGTTATTACAGTCACAGAGTGCAGGATGGGGTGTTACAGTCACAGAGTGCAGGGTGAGGTATTACAGTCACAGAGTGCAGGGTGAGGTATTACAGTCACAGAGTGCAGGATGGGGTGTTACAATCACAGAGTGCAGGGTGAGGTATTACAGTCACAGAGTGCAGGGTGAGGTATTACAGTCACAGAGTGCAGGGTGGGGTGTTACAGTCACAGAGTGCAGGGTGGGGTGTTACAGTCACAGAGTGCAGGGTGGGGTATTACAGTCACAGAGTGCAGGTTGGGATGTTACAGTCGCAGAGTGCAGGGTGGGGTATTACAGTCACAGAGTGCAGGGTGAGGTATTACAGTCACAGAGTGCAGGGTGAGGTATTACAGTCACAGAGTGCAGGGTGAGGTATTACAGTCACAGAGTGCAGGGTGGGATGTTACAGTCACAGAGTGCAGGGTGGGGTATTACAGTGAGTCACAGAGTGCAGGGTGGGGTATTACAGTCACAGAGTGCAGGGTGGGATGTTACAGTCACAGAGAGCAGGGTGGGGTATTACAGTCACAGAGTGCAGGGTGAGGTATTACAGTCACAGAGTGCAGGATGGGGTGTTACAGTCACAGAGTGCAGTGTGAGGTATTACAGTCACAGAGTGCAGGGTGAGGTATTACAGTCACAGAGTGCAGGGTGGCGTATTACAGTCACAGAGTGCAGGGTGGGATGTTACAGTCACAGAGTGCAGGGTGGGATGTTACAGTCACAGAGTACAGGGTGGGATGTTACAGTCACAGAGTGCATGGTGGGGTATTACAGTCACAGAGTGCAGGGTGGGGTGTTACCTTCACAGAGTGCAGGGTGGGGTGTTACAGTCACAGAGTGCAGGGTGGGGTGTTACAGTCACAGAGTGCAGGGTGAGGTGTTACAGTCACGGAGTGCAGGGTGGGATGTTACAGACACAGAGTGCAGGGTGGGGTGTTACATTCACAGAGTGCAGGGTGGGGTGTTACAGTCACAGAGTGCAGGGTGGGGTGTTACAGTCGCAGAGTGCAGGGTGGGGTGTTACAGTCACAGAGTGCAGGGTGGGGTGTTACATTCACAGAGTGCAGGGTGGGATGTTACAGTCACAGAGTGCAGGGTGGGGTGTTACATTCACAGAGTGCAGGGTGGGATGTTACAGTCACAGAGTGCAGGGTGGGGTATTATAGTCACAGAGTGCAGGGTGAGGTATTACAGTCACAGAGTGCAGGGTGAGGTATTACAGTCACAGACTGCAGGATGGGGTGTTACAGTCACAGAGTGCAGGGTGAGGTATTACAGTCACAGAGTGCAGGGTGAGGTATTACAATCACAGAGTGCAGGGTGGGGTATTACAGTCACTGAGTGCATGGTGGGATGTTACAGTCACAGAGTGCAGGGTGGGGTATTACAGTCACAGAGTGCAGGGTGGGGTGTTACCTTCACAGAGTGCAGGGTGGGGTGTTACAGTCACAGAGTGCAGGGTGGGGTGTTACAGTCACAGAGTGCAGGGTGAGGTGTTACAGTCACAGAGTGCAGGGTGGGATGTTACAGTCACAGAGTGCAGGGTGGGGTGTTACGGTCACAGAGTGCAGGGTGGGGTGTTACATTCACAGAGTGCAAGGTGAGGTATTACAGTCACAGAGTGCAGGGTGGGGTGTTACAGTCACAGAGTGCAAGGTGAGGTATTACAGTCACAGAGTGCAGGGTGGGGTGTTACAGTCACAGAGTGCAGGGTGGGGTGTTACAGTCACAGAGTGCAGGGTGGGATGTTACAGTCACAGAGTGCAGGGTGTGATGTTACAGTCACAGAGTGCAAGGTGAGGTATTACAGTCACAGAGTGCAGGGTGGGGTGTTACAGTCACAGAGTGCAGGGTGGGGTGTTACAGTCACAGAGTGGAGGGTGGGGTGTTACAGTGAGTCACAGAGTGCAGGGTGGGATGTTACAGTCACAGAGTGCAGGGTGGGATGTTACAGTCACAGAGTGCAGGGTGGGATGTTACAGTCACAGAGTGCAGGGTGGGGTGTTACCTTCACAGAGTGCAGGGTGGGGTGTTACAGTCACAGAGTGCAGGGTGGGGTGTTACAGTCACAGAGTGCAGGGTGAGGTGTTACAGTCTCAGAGTGCAGGGTGGGATGTTACAGACACAGAGTGCAGGGTGGGGTGTTACATTCACAGAGTGCAGGGTGGGGTGTTACAGTCACAGAGTGCAGGGTGGGGTGTTACAGTCTCAGAGTGCAGGGTGGGGTGTTACAGTCACAGAGTGCAGGGTGGGGTGTTACATTCACAGAGTGCAGGGTGGGATGTTACAGTCACAGAGTGCAAGGTGGGGTGTTACATTCACAGAGTGCAGGGTGGGATGTTACAGTGACAGAGTGCAGGGTGGGGTATTACAGTCACAGTGTGCAGGGTGAGGTATTACAGTCACAGAGTGCAGGGTGAGGTATTACAGTCACAGACTGCAGGATGGGGTGTTACAGTCACAGAGTGCAGGGTGAGGTATTACAGTCACAGAGTGCAGGGTGAGGTATTACAGTCACAGAGTGCAGGGTGGGGTATTACAGTCACTGAGTGCAGGGTGGGATGTTACAGTCACAGAGTGCAGGGTGGGGTATTACAGTCACAGAGTGCAGGGTGAGGTGTTACCTTCACAGAGTGCAGGGTGGGGTGTTACAGTCACAGAGTGCAGGGTGGGGTGTTACAGTCACAGAGTGCAGGGTGAGGTGTTACAGTCACAGAGTGCAGTGTGGGATGTTACAGTCACAGAGTGCAGGGTGGGGTGTTACGGTCACAGAGTGCAGGGTGGGGTGTTACATTCACAGAGTGCAAGGTGAGGTATTTAAGTCACAGAGTGCAGGGTGGGGTGTTACAGTCACAGAGTGCAAGGTGAGGTATTACAGTCACTGAGTGCAGGGTGGGATGTTACAGTCACAGAGTGCAGGGTGGGGTGTTACCTTCACAGAGTGCAGGGTGGGGTGTTACAGTCACAGAGTGCAGGGTGGGGTGTTACAGTCACAGTGTGCAGGGTGAGGTGTTACAGTCACAGAGTGCAGGGTGGGATGTTACAGTCACAGAGTGCAAGGTGGGGTGTTACGGTCACAGAGTGCAGGGTGGGGTGTTACAGTCACAGAGTGCAAGGTGGGGTATTACAGTCACAGAGTGCAGGGTGGGGTGTTACAGTCACAGAGTGCAAGGTGAGGTATTACAGTCACAGAGTGCAGGGTGGGGTGTTACAGTCACAGAGTGCAGGGTGGGGTGTTACAGTCACAGAGTGCAGGGTGGGATGTTACAGTCACAGAGTGCAGGGTGGGATGTTACAGTCACAGAGTGCAAGGTGAGGTATTACAGTCACAGAGTGCAGGGTGGGGTGTTACAGTCACAGAGTGCAGGGTGGGGTGTTACAGTGAGTCACAGAGTGCAGGGTGGGATGTTACAGTCACAGAGTGCAGGGTGGGATGTTACAGTCACAGAGTGCAGGGTGGGATGTTACAGTCACAGAGTGCAGGGTGGGGTATCACAGTCACAGAGTGCAGGGTGGGATGTTAGAGTCACAGAGTGCAGGATGGGGTGTTACAGTCACAGAGTGCAGGGTGAGGTATTACAGTCACAGAGTGCAGGGTGAGGTATTACAGTCACAGAGTGCAGGATGGGGTGTTACAGTCACAGAGTGCAGGGTGAGGTGTTACAGTCACAGAGTGCAGGGTGAGGTATTACAGTTACAGAGTGCAGGGTGGGATGTTACAGTCACAGAGTGCAGGGTGGGGTATTACAGTCACAGAGTGCAGGGTGGGATGTTACAGTCACAGAGTGCAGGGTGGGTTATTACAGTCACAGAGTGCAGGATGGGGTGTTACAGTCACAGAGTGCAGGGTGAGGTATTACAGTCACAGAGTGCAGGGTGAGGTATTACAGTCACAGAGTGCAGGATGGGGTGTTACAGTCACAGAGTGCAGGGTGAGGTATTACAGTCACAGAGTGCAGGGTGAGGTATTACAGTCACAGAGTGCAGGGTGGGGTATTACAGTCACAGAGTGCAGGGTGAGGTATTACAGTCACAGAGTGCAGGGTGAGGTATTACAGTCACAGAGTGCAGGGTGAGGTATTACAGTCACAGAGTGCAGGGTGGGATGTTACAGTGACAGAGTGCAGGGTGGGTTATTACAGTGAGTCACAGAGTGCAGGGTGGGGTATTACAGTCACAGAGTGCAGGGTGGGATGTTACAGTCACAGAGTGCAGGGTGGGGTATTACAGTCACAGAGTGCAGGGTGAGGTATTACAGTCACAGAGTGCAGGATGGGGTGTTACAGTCACAGAGTGCAGGGTGAGGTATTACAGTCACAGAGTGCAGGGTGAGGTATTACAGTCACAGAGTGCAGGGTGGCGTATTACAGTCACAGAGTGCAGGGTGGGATGTTACAGTCACAGAGTGCAGGGTGGGATGTTACAGTCACAGAGTGCAGGGTGGGATGTTACAGTCACAGAGTGCATGGTGGGGTATTACAGTCACAGAGTGCAGGGTGGGGTGTTACCTTCACAGAGTGCAGGGTGGGGTGTTACAGTCACAGAGTGCAGGGTGGGGTGTTACAGTCACAGAGTGCAGGGTGAGGTGTTACAGTCACAGAGTGCAGGGTGGGATGTTACAGACACAGAGTGCAGGGTGGGGTGTTACATTCACAGAGTGCAGGGTGGGGTGTAACAGTCACAGAGTGCAGGGTGGGGTGTTACAGTCTCAGAGTGCAGGGTGGGGTGTTACAGTCACAGAGTGCAGGGTGGGGTGTTACATTCACAGAGTGCAGGGTGGGATGTTACAGTCACAGAGTGCAGGGTGGGGTGTTACATTCACAGAGTGCAGGGTGGGATGTTACAGTCACAGAGTGCAGGGTGGGGTATTACAGTCACAGAGTGCAGGGTGAGGTATTACAGTCACAGAGTGCAGGGTGAGGTATTACAGTCACAGACTGCAGGATGGGGTGTTACAGTCACAGAGTGCAGGGTGAGGTATTACAGTCACAGAGTGCAGGGTGAGGTATTACAGTCACAGAGTGCAGGGTGGGGTATTACAGTCACTGAGTGCAGGGTGGGATGTTACAGTCACAGAGTGCAGGGTGGGGTATTACAGTCACAGAGTGCAGGGTGGGGTGTTACCTTCACAGAGTGCAGGGTGGGGTCTTACAGTCACAGAGTGCAGGGTGGGGTGTTACAGTCACAGAGTGCAGGGTGAGGTGTTACAGTCACAGAGTGCAGGGTGGGATGTTACAGTCACAGAGTGCAGGGTGGGGTGTTACGGTCACAGAGTGCAGGGTGGGGTGTTACATTCACAGAGTGCAAGGTGGGGTGTTACATTCACAGAGTGCAAGGTGAGGTATTACAGTCACAGAGTGCAGGGTGGGGTGTTACAGTCACAGAGTGCAAGGTGAGGTATTACAGTCACAGAGTGCAGGGTGGGGTGTTACAGTCACAGAGTGCAGGGTGGGGTGTTACAGTCACAGAGTGCAGGGTGGGATGTTACAGTCACAGAGTGCAGGGTGTGATGTTACAGTCACAGAGTGCAAGGTGAGGTATTACAGTCACAGAGTGCAGGGTGGGCTGTTACAGTCACAGAGTGCAGGGTGGGGTGTTACAGTCACAGAGTGGAGGGTGGGGTGTTACAGTGAGTCACAGAGTGCAGGGTGGGATGTTACAGACACAGAGTGCAGGGTGGGGTGTTACATTCACAGAGTGCAGGTTGGGTGTTACAGTCACAGAGTGCAGGGTGGGGTGTTACAGTCTCAGAGTGCAGGGTGGGGTGTTACAGTCACAGAGTGCAGCGTGGGGTGTTACATTCACAGAGTGCAGGGTGGGATGTTACAGTCACAGAGTGCAGGGTGGGGTGTTACATTCACAGAGTGCAGGGTGGGATGTTACAGTGACAGAGTGCAGGGTGGGGTATTACAGTCACAGAGTGCAGGGTGAGGTATTACATTCACAGAGTGCAGGGTGAGGTATTACAGTCACAGACTGCAGGATGGGGTGTTACAGTCACAGAGTGCAGGGTGAGGTATTACAGTCACAGAGTGCAGGGTGAGGTATTACAGTCACAGAGTGCAGGGTGGGGTATTACAGTCACTGAGTGCAGGGTGGGATGTTACAGTCACAGAGTGCAGGGTGGGGTATTACAGTCACAGAGTGCAGGGTGGGGTGTTACCTTCACAGAGTGCAGGGTGGGGTGTTACAGTCACAGAGTGCAGGGTGGGGTGTTACAGTCACAGAGTGCAGGGTGAGGTGTTACAGTCACAGAGTGCAGGGTGGGATGTTACAGTCACAGAGTGCAGGGTGGGGAGTTACGGTCACAGAGTGCAGGGTGGGGTGTTACATTCACAGAGTGCAAGGTGAGGTATTACAGTCACAGAGTGCAGGGTGGGGTGTTACAGTCACAGAGTGCAAGGTGAGGTATTACAGTCACAGAGTGCAGGGTGGGGTGTTACAGTCACAGAGTGCAGGGTGGGGTGTTACAGTCGCAGAGTGCAGTGTGGGATGTTACAGTCACAGAGTGCAGGGTGTGATGTTACAGTCACAGAGTACAAGGTGAGGTATTACAGTCACAGAGTGCAGGGTGGGGTGTTACAGTCACAGAGTGCAGGGTGAGGTATTACAGTCACAGAGTGCAGGGTGGGATGTTACAGTCACAGAGTGCAGGGTGGGGTATTACAGTCACAGAGTGCAGGGTGAGGTATTACAGTCACAGAGTGCAGGGTGAGGTATTACAGTCACAGACTGCAAGATGGGGTGTTACAGTCACAGGGTGCAGGGTGGGGTGTTACCTTCACAGAGTGCAGGGTGGGGTGTTACAGTCACAGAGTGCAGGGTGGGGTGTTACAGTCACAGTGTGCAGGGTGAGGTGTTACAGTCACAGAGTGCAGGGTGGGATGTTACAGTCACAGAGTGCAAGGTGGGGTGTTACGGTCACAGAGTGCAGGGTGGGGTGTTACAGTCACAGAGTGCAAGGTGGGGTATTACAGTCACAGAGTGCAGGGTGGGGTGTTACAGTCACAGAGTGCAAGGTGAGGTATTACAGTCACAGAGTGCAGGGTGGGGTGTTACAGTCACAGAGTGCAGGGTGGGGTGTTACAGTCACAGAGTGCAGGGTGGGATGTTACAGTCAGAGAGTGCAGGGTGGGATGTTACAGTCACAGAGTGCAAGGTGAGGTATTACAGTCACAGAGTGCAGGGTGGGGTGTTACAGTCACAGAGTGCAGGGTGGGGTATTACAGTCACAGAGTGCAGGGTGGGATGTTAGAGTCACAGAGTGCAGGGTGGGTTATTACAGTCACAGAGTGCAGGATGGGGTGTTACAGTCACAGAGTGCAGGGTGAGGTATTACAGTCACAGAGTGCAGGGTGAGGTATTACAGTCACAGAGTGCAGGATGGGGTGTTACAGTCACAGAGTGCAGGGTGAGGTATTACAGTCACAGAGTGCAGGGTGAGGTATTACAGTCACAGAGTGCAGGGTGGGATGTTACAGTCACAGAGTGCAGGGTGGGATGTTACAGTCACAGAGTGCAGGGTGGAGTATTACAGTCACAGAGTGCAGGGTGGGATTTTACAGTCACAGAGTGCAGGGTGGGTTATTACAGTCACAGAGTGCAGGATGGGGTGTTACAGTCACAGAGTGCAGGGTGAGGTATTACAGTCACAGAGTGCAGGGTGAGGTATTACAGTCACAGAGTGCAGGATGGGGTGTTACAATCACAGAGTGCAGGGTGAGGTATTACAGTCACAGAGTGCAGGGTGAGGTATTACAGTCACAGAGTGCAGGGTGGGGTGTTACAGTCACAGAGTGCAGGGTGGGGTGTTACAGTCACAGAGTGCAGGGTGGGGTATTACAGTCACAGAGTGCAGGTTGGGATGTTACAGTCGCAGAGTGCAGGGTGGGGTATTACAGTCACAGAGTGCAGGGTGAGGTATTACAGTCACAGAGTGCAGGGTGAGGTATTACAGTCACAGAGTGCAGGGTGAGGTATTACAGTCACAGAGTGCAGTGTGGGATGTTACAGTCACAGAGTGCAGGGTGGGGTATTACAGTGAGTCACAGAGTGCAGGGTGGGGTATTACAGTCACAGAGTGCAGAGTGGGATGTTACAGTCACAGAGAGCAGGGTGGGGTATTACAGTCACAGAGTGCAGGGTGAGGTATTACAGTCACAGAGTGCAGGATGGGGTGTTACAGTCACAGAGTGCAGTGTGAGGTATTACAGTCACAGAGTGCAGGGTGAGGTATTACAGTCACAGAGTGCAGGGTGGCGTATTACAGTCACAGAGTGCAGGGTGGGATGTTACAGTCACAGAGTGCAGGGTGGGATGTTACAGTCACAGAGTACAGGGTGGGATGTTACAGTCACAGAGTGCATGGTGGGGTATTACAGTCACAGAGTGCAGGGTGGGGTGTTACCTTCACAGAGTGCAGGGTGGGGTGTTACAGTCACAGAGTGCAGGGTGGGGTGTTACAGTCACAGAGTGCAGGGTGAGGTGTTACAGTCACGGAGTGCAGGGTGGGATGTTACAGACACAGAGTGCAGGGTGGGGTGTTACATTCACAGAGTGCAGGGTGGGGTGTTACAGTCACAGAGTGCAGGGTGGGGTGTTACAGTCGCAGAGTGCAGGGTGGGGTGTTACAGTCACAGAGTGCAGGGTGGGGTGTTACATTCACAGAGTGCAGGGTGGGATGTTACAGTCACAGAGTGCAGGGTGGGGTGTTACATTCACAGAGTGCAGGGTGGGATGTTACAGTCACAGAGTGCAGGGTGGGGTATTATAGTCACAGAGTGCAGGGTGAGGTATTACAGTCACAGAGTGCAGGGTGAGGTATTACAGTCACAGACTGCAGGATGGGGTGTTACAGTCACAGAGTGCAGGGTGAGGTATTACAGTCACAGAGTGCAGGGTGAGGTATTACAGTCACAGAGTGCAGGGTGGGGTATTACAGTCACTGAGTGCATGGTGGGATGTTACAGTCACAGAGTGCAGGGTGGGGTATTACAGTCACAGAGTGCAGGGTGGGGTGTTACCTTCACAGAGTGCAGGGTGGGGTGTTACAGTCACAGAGTGCAGGGTGGGGTGTTACAGTCACAGAGTGCAGGGTGAGGTGTTACAGTCACAGAGTGCAGGGTGGGATGTTACAGTCACAGAGTGCAGGGTGGGGTGTTACGGTCACAGAGTGCAGGGTGGGGTGTTACATTCACAGAGTGCAAGGTGAGGTATTACAGTCACAGAGTGCAGGGTGGGGTGTTACAGTCACAGAGTGCAAGGTGAGGTATTACAGTCACAGAGTGCAGGGTGGGGTGTTACAGTCACAGAGTGCAGGGTGGGGTGTTACAGTCACAGAGTGCAGGGTGGGATGTTACAGTCACAGAGTGCAGGGTGTGATGTTACAGTCACAGAGTGCAAGGTGAGGTATTACAGTCACAGAGTGCAGGGTGGGGTGTTACAGTCACAGAGTGCAGGGTGGGGTGTTACAGTCACAGAGTGGAGGGTGGGGTGTTACAGTGAGTCACAGAGTGCAGGGTGGGATGTTACAGTCACAGAGTGCAGGGTGGGATGTTACAGTCACAGAGTGCAGGGTGGGATGTTACAGTCACAGAGTGCAGGGTGGGGTGTTACCTTCACAGAGTGCAGGGTGGGGTGTTACAGTCACAGAGTGCAGGGTGGGGTGTTACAGTCACAGAGTGCAGGGTGAGGTGTTACAGTCTCAGAGTGCAGGGTGGGATGTTACAGACACAGAGTGCAGGGTGGGGTGTTACATTCACAGAGTGCAGGGTGGGGTGTTACAGTCACAGAGTGCAGGGTGGGGTGTTACAGTCTCAGAGTGCAGGGTGGGGTGTTACAGTCACAGAGTGCAGGGTGGGGTGTTACATTCACAGAGTGCAGGGTGGGATGTTACAGTCACAGAGTGCAAGGTGGGGTGTTACATTCACAGAGTGCAGGGTGGGATGTTACAGTGACAGAGTGCAGGGTGGGGTATCACAGTCACAGTGTGCAGGGTGAGGTATTACAGTCACAGAGTGCAGGGTGAGGTATTACAGTCACAGACTGCAGGATGGGGTGTTACAGTCACAGAGTGCAGGGTGAGGTATTACAGTCACAGAGTGCAGGGTGAGGTATTACAGTCACAGAGTGCAGGGTGGGGTATTACAGTCACTGAGTGCAGGGTGGGATGTTACAGTCACAGAGTGCAGGGTGGGGTATTACAGTCACAGAGTGCAGGGTGAGGTGTTACCTTCACAGAGTGCAGGGTGGGGTGTTACAGTCACAGAGTGCAGGGTGGGGTGTTACAGTCACAGAGTGCAGGGTGAGGTGTTACAGTCACAGAGTGCAGTGTGGGATGTTACAGTCACAGAGTGCAGGGTGGGGTGTTACGGTCACAGAGTGCAGGGTGGGGTGTTACATTCACAGAGTGCAAGGTGAGGTATTTAAGTCACAGAGTGCAGGGTGGGGTGTTACAGTCACAGAGTGCAAGGTGAGGTATTACAGTCACAGAGTGCAGGGTGGGGTGTTACAGTCACAGAGTGCAGGGTGGGGTGTTACAGTCGCAGAGTGCAGGGTGGGATGTTACAGTCACAGAGTACAAGGTGAGGTATTACAGTCACAGAGTGCAGGGTGGGGTGTTACAGTCACAGAGTGCAGGGTGGGGTGTTACAGTCACAGAGTGGAGGGTGGGGTGTTACAGTGAGTCACAGAGTGCAGGGTGGGATGTTACAGTCACAGAGTGCAGGGTGGGATGTTACAGTCACAGAGTGCAGGGTGGGATGTTACAGTCACAGAGTGCAGGGTGGGGTATTACAGTCACAGAGTGCAGGGTGGGATGTTACAGTCACAGAGTGCAGGGTGGGTTATTACAGTCACAGAGTGCAGGATGGGGTGTTACAGTCACAGAGTGGAGGGTGAGTTATTACAGTCACAGAGTGCAGGGTGAGGTATTACAGTCACAGAGTGCAGGATGGGGTGTTACAGTCACAGAGTGCAGGGTGAGGTATTACAGTCACAGAGTGCAGGGTGAGGTGTTACAGTCACAGAGTGCAGGGTGGGGTGTTACAGTCACAGAGTGCAGGGTGGGGTGTTACAGTCACAGAGTGCAGGGTGGGGTATTACAGTCACAGAGTGCAGGTTGGGATGTTACAGTCGCAGAGTGCAGGGTGGGGTATTACAGTCACAGAGTGCAGGGTGAGGTATTACAGTCACAGAGTGCAGGGTGAGGTATTACAGTCACAGAGTGCAGGGTGAGGTATTACAGTCACAGAGTGCAGGGTGGGATGTTACAGTCACAGATTGCAGGGTGGGGTATTACAGTGAGTCACAGAGTGCAGGGTGGGGTATTACAGTCACAGAGTGCAGGGTGGGATGTTACAGTCACAGAGTGCAGGGTGGGGTATTACAGTCACAGAGTGCAGGGTGAGGTATTACAGTCACAGAGTGCAGGATGGGGTGTTACAGTCACAGAGTGCAGGGTGAGGTATTACAGTCACAGAGTGCACGGTGGCGTATTACAGTCACAGAGTGCAGGGTGGGATGTTACAGTCACAGAGTGCAGGGTGGGATGTTACAGTCACAGAGTGCAGGGTGGGGTATTACAGTCACAGAGTGCAGGGTGGGGTGTTACCTTCACAGAGTGCAGGGTGGGGTGTTACAGTCACAGAGTGCAGGGTGGGGTGTTACAGTCACAGAGTGCAGGGTGAGGTGTTACAGTCACAGAGTGCAGGGTGGGATGTTACAGACACAGAGTGCAGGGTGGGGTGTTACATTCACAGAGTGCAGGGTGGGATGTTACAGTCACAGAGTGCAGGGTGGGGTGTTACAGTTACAGAGTGCAGGGTGGGGTGTTACAGTCACAGAGTGCAGGGTGGGGTATTACAGTCACAGAGTGCAGGGTGGGGTGTTACAGTGAGTCACAACATGCAGGATGCAGTGTTACAATGAGTCATAGAGTATGGGGTGCGGTGTTACAGTGAGTCACAGAGTATGGGGTTCAAAAATGTCAGATATTGGAGGACACATGCTTAAGGTGAGAGGGAGAAGGTTTATAGGAGATCTGGGGTAAGTTTCACGCAGCGAGTGCTGGATGTCTGGAACAAGCTGCCAGGGGTAGAGAAGGAAGCGGGCACGACAGTAGTGTTTGAGGCTTCTGGATAGACACATGCACTTGCAGGGAATGGAGGGGGATGAATCATGGCCAGGCCGAGAAGATTTAGTTGAATGTAGCAGGATGTTCGCTGCAGACATCATGGATTGAAGGGCTGCTCCGTGCTAGATTCCAACCTTTCTTCCAGCTGGAGAATTTAAGTTCAAATACTTAAATGTCTATTTATTCAATTGATTTCCATCTTTGTTCCTCCTTTTATCTCAGGTTAATATTACAACTGCTATTTAAACCTACCCAATGTTATATTTAAACACTGTCATGTTTCATTCACCATGCTTGCGTATCTGGTGTGACTTCTTTTTCCGTATTCTTTCACGGATTGTGTGCAAGACTGACAAGGTATTTGTCATCCCTAATTGCACTAAACCATCTCAGAGGGTATTACACATGAACCACATTGATGGATGGGTCTGCATTGAATACTGAAATGAGTAGATAAGGACAGATTTACTTCCCTGAGGATTCCATTCAATCTGCTGAGGTTACACTGGATTGAAACCTACGCCCTCAGATTATTAGCCCATTTACAATTGTACAAGATGTAGGTGAGACCACAATTGGAGTATTCTGAGCCACTTAGTTTCAAACTATAAGAAGGATTAGCAGGGGTTTGGGTTTTTTCTCTTTGCTGATCTGAGTTTCAAGGGAGATTTCTTTTTCTCTCTACAAGTTTTATCTTCCATATTTTATGGAATTGATAACTGCATGGCTTGGATCTTACTTAAATAGTTTTGTTGAAATTGAAGGGGAAACCCCTCTCTTTTTTCTTAAGAGCTGTCTAATTGATGGTAATTTTTCTGTTTCAACTCAGAACTTTGTTTTTGATGAATTAGGAAATTTGCAAACAGTATTGAATTGCTTGGAATAGAAAACATGAGTTAATTATGGATTGGATTAGTTTGAATAAGAAAGCTTTAGAGTCGTTCAAACGAATTAAATATGGTGATTTGAAAAGATGTTTTACTTTGGGCCAGCCAAAATAGACATGAGAATAGAATACGGTGATCTGAAGTAGTATTACAAAATAATCTGATAAAAGGGATTTTTGTTAGGATGTTTTGTATCATCTATGGTGTTCAGAAGTATGTTTGAGAGAGTAGTATTGGATAACTCAGGATAATGGCAGCTTACACTTGTTTTTAAGAGAATGCCTTTCTTTATGCTCAAGTGTGTAGAAAATGGCCACTCATGGATATAAAATCTCAGCTGCGCCTGCTCATGAGTTATAGCGATAACGGTTTAATTGTAGATTTGTTTTATTAATTCTTACATGGCCGATTGATGGAGTTATCGTGAATTTATGATGTGAATGAACTTTGGATTATATTTAATCTGTTTATGGGAGCTAGTATTATTCTTTTTTTTTGCACGTGTGCAGCGGGATTTTGGATTACGAAATATCGTGGTTCTGGCCTCGGTGCTGGCAATCTCACCGTGCACGCGCACGGGCTTTTCTATATTTTTGGCAATTTCCTTTGTTTTCCACTAGAATATTAGTTATTATTTTACCAGTAATTTTCATTCCAAATGTTGAATTCTTGTTTTAAATTGTCGTTTGAAGGGGGGGGAGAATGCGTTAAATGAAGACGGTGGTTATGTTCTTTTTTTAAAATGTTTTTTCTTCCTCTGGACACGTCAAATAGCGACTCAGAATACTCAATATGGCGCCAAATGCCTCACTGTGGGCATTATTACGGTATAATTGCAGCAAAGAATGACAACTGTTTTATTTAAAATCATGTTTACTGATAAGACTAATTCTAGTTTTAATATCAGAAAACATTTGGTTACATTGATTTACTTAAATTTGAAGTAGTGCTTTTTTTTATATTCAACTCTGCCAATGGTTTATTAACTAATCCATTTATTAATTGTGTAAGGTTTTATGGAGCATTTTAAAATAAATTTTAATATACATATGGAGGGTTTGACTATATGTTAAAGAATAAATGATTATTAAGAATTAGATATTTTAGCTCTTGATAATCTTTGGATTATATAAACAGATTATGTAAATTAGAAAGGTTGGGTCTTATATTTGTAATTTTTTTAATAAGATTTATTTTGTAGTGTGATTTTTTTTATTATCCTTTCTCATTATTTTCATTTATAAGGAGGAGTTTCAAGACCATCCAACTGCAGTAATTTTGTTATTTTTTTCTGCATGAGCTGATCCCAACTGTGATTGGTGATTGTCAGATTTTGGAGGGCTGGAAGGGTGGGGGGGTGGGGGGATCCATTAGGGAACTATTTAGTTTGGCTATTTATATTTTTAAAATTGATAATCAATGAATCTCTCTGACTAGTTCATGTGAGTATCAAGGAATAGTTTTTTCTGACCATGCTCCAATTATTACATCTTTGAATATCTGTGATAATTCTTTGGCTTGGCTTCGCAGACGAAGATTTATAGAGGGGGTAAATGTCCACGTCAGCTGCAGGCTCGTTTGTGGCTGACAAGTCCGATGCGGGACAGGCAGACACGGTTGCAGCGGTTGCAGGGGAAAATTGGTGGGTTGGGGTTGGGTGTTGGGTTTTTCCTCCTTTGCCTTTTGTCAGTGAGGTGGGCTCTGCGGTCTTCTTCAAAGGAGGTTGCTGCCCGCCGAACTGTGAGGCGCCAAGATGCACGGTTTGAGGCGATATCAGCCCACTGGCGGTGGTCAATGTGGCATGCACCAAGAGATTTCTTTAGGCAGTCCTTGTACCTCTTCTTTGGTGCACCTCTGTCACGGTGGCCAGTGGAGAGCTCGCCATATAACACGATCTTGGGAAGGCGATGGTCCTCCATTCTGGAGACGTGACCCATCACTATTAAAAAAACAATGGAGATTTAATTCTATTCATTTTGCCAACAAATAATTTTTAGATTTTATGGAGCAACAAATTCAGCTCTTTTTTTGCTACTAATGTTTCCCTAATGATGTTTAATTTGATTGTTTGGGGTACAATGGAAGCATACTTAAGAGGGCAAATTGCAGTGTACTTTCTGCCCCAGGCTAATGTGCAGCTGGCACTGAAGGGACTGAGCAGCCATGAGACAACCATGGTTCCTTCCTGATCATTATGGGAGACTTTAATCAGGCCAACCTGAAGCAGGCTCTGACGAACTACCACCAATACATCACATGCGAGTCCAGGGGAACCAACACACTCGACCATGAAGAACACATACCAAGTTATACCACGACCACACTTTGGCAAGTCTGATCACCTGCTTCTAGTCCCAGTGTACAAGCAGAGACTGAAGACCACAGCACCAGTGGGGAAAATGGCAAAAGTATGGTTAAATGAGGTGGAGGAGTGTCTGCAGAAATGCACAGAGGGGGGTGATAGATCAGCTCATTGAATTATATAACCACAACAACCTTGTGCTCAATGTCAGCAAAACCAAGGAGATGATTTTGGACTTCAGGAGGAAGGCTCATCGAGGGCTCAGTAGTGGAGAGGGTCAAGAACTTCAAATTCCTGAACATCATCATCTCTGAGGATCTGTCCTAGATCATCTATGTTGGTACAATCACATAGAAGACTTGCCAGCAGTTATACTTTGTGAGATGTCTGAGGAGAAGTGGTATGTCACTGAAGACTCTCGTAAACTTCTACAGGTCTACTCTGGAGAGCATTCTGGCTGGTTGCATCACCGACTGGTGTAATGTAGAGACAGCGTTCACCATCTGATGGCACTGCTGTGCTCCTTTTTGGAGGACACACTACCTGCCAATCAAGGTCCAAGACTCACCCCAAGCCATCAAGGTGACCTTGCGATTGGCCCACCTAAATCACCAGGTGCTGCAGTCTGGACCGCCTGCCCAGACTCAGCCCTGAACATTACCCAATTGGCCCAGGTGAATAACCTCGGCTAACCCCTGCTGAGTCCCTGCACTTAGCTTTGAGCCATTGGCCACAGCAGCCAAGAGTGATTGCACCCCCCCCCCCCCCCCACAATACTGCCTGCAGAACTATAAAGGGCCATGTGCCCCTTTGTTCTGCCTCTTTTGGACTCCTCGTGGCATGTAAGTAGCACCTTTTACACTGGGTTGGGGTGAGTCCTGAGGTTAGGTAGCAAAAGCCGTGTCCATACCAGTCAAAGGGTGGGGGTACGTAGCATCACCTTGACCCTGACTGTTGAATGTGTGTGTTCATGTAATCACCCTCAGTCTTCTGTCTGTTTCTCCCTCGTTATCCGAAGTGTATTCTGTGTGTATAAGTTTACCTAGCATATTGACCCTATTGTCCCGTTTGTATCCCCGAAATATGTGTGCTTTGTACCTCAACTTTGGTTTGTTTCTTAACCTGTGGAACCCACACACCAACTCTCAGGAAAAGAATAAATTCCAGAGGGTTGTTAACTTGGCTTGTGACATCACAGGCACCAGACTGAACTTCTTCGAGGACATCTACATGAGGCGGCGTTTTAAAAAAGCAGGCTCTGTTCTCAAAGACCCTCACCACCCAGGCGAGGCCTTCTTCACTCTGCTGGAGGCTCCGATAACTCAGTGGTTAGAGCAGTGGTGTTGTTAACGGAGGGTCATGAGTTCATTCCACGCTGGGGTCTCATTTCTGTGAGTGTTGCTGGACAAAGTGGCAACTCTCTGTCTTCCTTACAGTCGACAAAGTTAAAGAATTTAATGTGCAGGAATGTTACATTCTAAATGTAGTGTTTTGTGACAACAATGGAACCTTTATCTTTACCTTTACCATCGGAAAAAGATGCAGGAGCCTAAAGACGAGCACTTAGCGGCAGAAGGACAGCTTCTTCGCCGCTGCCATCAGATTCCTGAATAGTCAGTGAACCAAAGGCGTTGCCTCACTTTTTGAGCCCTATTATTGTTATTTTATTTTATTTTTATCGTGCTGTCGTACAATGGTTATATTATGAGCGCTTGCACTGTGACACTGCCACAAAATGCCGAATTTCATGACTTGTTTGTGACAATAAATTCTGATTCTGGTCTCCAAAACAGTAAAGTTATGTTACCTTTGCTCTGATCTCTCTCTGTAACTTACTTGTTTTACTATGTATGGAGAACCTAGCTGGATTTCTCATGATACAAGCTTTATCTGCATCACAGTGGACAAGGCAATGAACTTGAATTTGAATTTTCAATTGCTATGTATTTCCAATATGCTTTGATTCTGTTCCATTCCAAGTGGAGCTGAGTCACTGCAACATTCCCAGCCTGAAAGCATCTTGAAGCAATCCCTAGAACATCCACCTTGGCCATCACACCATCACCTCTGAGATCTCCCATAAGCAGTGATCACTAATTTTATCCTTCCAGCCAGCTGTCAATGGGGCTGGGGCCAAGAATGTGTTGGAAACTCAGAGCAAGAATTTTTCTCCTTTGCAACATTTGACATTAAAATGTCAACAAAATTAACTGATCAAAAGACCCCGATCATCATTTCACAGAATTTATTTCACATTATATATCAAGGTCAGTAGGCAACAGGTCTCCACTGTTATCCTACCCTAAAATCTACTTCTGCAAGGATGCATATTTATACAGAGACAAACAAGCTGTTACAGAAAATAGGATTACATCATGGAATAAACTCATTGAAAACTGCATCAAGACCTATATTACAATTTTTGTCTTTTAAAAACATAATTTTGTCTAATTTGAATACATCAATAACCACTGTTCACATCCTTGACTATGGTTAAGGCTACAACTTAGCTTCTAAATAATATCTCGCTTAGCAGATGCTGTTTTAAAAGCGGCTGTCTGCCAATGCTTTCTTCATAAAATGTTTTCCACACAAATCAAACAATCTCTCTCAAACATAAGAACAAAAGTATTTCCATTGACTCAATGGAAAGCAAACAAATATATGATCCTTCTCCTACAAGCTCTTACCAAATGGGAATTTTGTTTTATTTCTGACCCTTTCTTTTCAAGAAATGCCCCTTGTTTAATCAATGACTTAAGTTCTGGGAGTAGAAGATATTTAGACAATTCTTTTCCCATAAGCAGCTTAATAAAGAAAGACATTAAAGGAAGATTAGAAATGATTTCATGCATTGAGTTTCTCAAAGAAGATTTCTATGTAGAGCATCCTGTGTTTGTGAGATAAATGAACACATTTATGCCATTGGCTATTTTTGATGGACTACAAATGGAGATGATACAGAACAATATTTGAACAGTGATGATTGTTGCTTTCTTCCCTGACCACATTGATATTAAGCACAGCCAGGTAAACAACCATGGACTGAGGGAGGGGGCATAGGTTGACTGTGAGCTCTGTATCTTTGAATTAATAAGGATCTGCAACTCATCAGATTTGAAGGCAGCATAAATTTTAATAGCTTCAGATTGAGTTTAGAAATTGAACTGCCTGAAATCTCACAGTGTAAAGATGGAAGCATTTTTGAATAGAAGGAACTCCCGCAGCATCTGCAGCCACACACACTCCAGTCCAAGTTATCAGGAAACGGAGCTCCAGATCTGAACTTCAGATACAATCAGGAAGCCTTTAGTGCTTGAGGCCCTTTGGAGCCATTCTTGCCCTCAGCACCCTATCGAATTCTGGTTTTGATACCTGGTTCCAATGAGACAGTAGATAGAAAACCACAGCTTTAATGAGTCTTTTGGCTGCAAATTGCTGTATGTAATGATGTTAATCAAAAATCGATCTGTAATTGAGAAACTTCAGCCCTCCAATGCTGTGGCCTCTCATCTTGACACATAGATTTGTAACTCTATAGGATTTCTGCCTACCGTACACCTGACAGAAAGGTGGATGAAAGAATGAGGTGAATAAATGAATCACAGATACTAACATCTGATAAAATTTCTTAACAAAAATCATGCATTTTTCAAATCAGGCAATAGCGATCGAAATAAAGCCAGATTTTTAAAACACAGTTCCTGTTGAAGAAGTTTAATACGTAAAAGTTCTGGAGAAACTCTGTAGGACCTGCAGCATTCTTTATTCCTATTGAAGAAGCATAATTTATATTTTAGTAGAGAGTACCCCACCTGAAGCTCTTGGATCATGCATTTTAGCCAAGAGGGAAAGCTGTGCATTTTAACTTGGGATAGTACTGCATTATCAGTGGAGTTAAAACTAAATATCATGAGATGACATGGTCCTTAAAATGGCAGAGATCTTTCCTTAGTGATGACAAGATCACGAGTATTTGTCTTTCAGTATTGTGACTGCAGAACACACACTGCACATTTGCTGACAGATTTCCATGACCTTGTTATGGTTATGAACCTCACGATAGATCTTTCAGAGAATGAGAGACCAATCAGAGTAAATGTTCGAGAGATTGTTGCCACAATCGAGAAAGAAGTATTTAATTCCCTCCCTTTGGGATTGAGTGAATGTGTTGCGTTTGATGGGAAAAACTATCTGTTTCATGAGCAATGAAATGCTGATGTTTGCAGGAAGATTTACAGTTTGTTAGTCTGGATTTTATTGTCACTGTGGCAGTTTTGATTTTATAATTCATTGGGTCTAAGAGTCATGGAATTCTAGCATGGAAACCTGAGTTTGTCTCATTGCCTACCTTTGACAGTTATCTTTCCAAACCTTTCCTATTTCTGTGCAGTAAAATCCCTATTATCTGGAATTCAAGAAACCAGCAAAAAAAAACCTCCAGAAAATAAATAGATAAAACCACATATGTTTAAAATCGGTGTCCCCCTCCCCCCGCAGTTAGTTCACCAATCACGCAATATGAAATATCAAGCAACCGAAAAATACCTTTATCCGGCATCTACCGATCCCCATAGGTGCTGGGGGTGGGGGGGGTGGGGGGGGGTTTATTGTTTAAATATCTTTTAATTGCACCCACCTCTATCACTTCGTCTGGCAATTCATTCTACATATCTACCACCCTCCATATGATGAGAGTGCCCTAGATCCTTTTTTTAAAATTCATTACCATCTTAAATCTATACCCTTTAGTTTTGACCACTACTCTGGGAAAAGAGTGTGATCATTCACCTTATTATTATAAATACACCACTATAAAGTTATTCCTCAGCCTCCTCTATTTCAGAGAATAAAAACCCCATCCTTTCAGTTTCTCCTTATAACTCAAGTCCTCCAGTCCCAGTGCTAGCCTTGTAAATCTTTTCTGTACCCTTCATTGGATATAGAGCAGACAGAGGTAGATAATTTCTTCATTTGGAAGGGATTCAAGGGTTACGGAGAATTGGATTGAAAAGGATAGTAAATCAGTCCAGATGAAATGGTGGGCAGACATGATAGACCAAATAGCTGAATTCTGTTCCTATATCTTACGGCCTTTATGGTCTTTCCAGTTTAATGACATCCGTCCTTCAGCTAGGCAGAGCAATATCCATGGGACAGGAGGGATTCACACAAAACGGGCTTTCGTGCATTTATGCAAAATAAATTTAGTAAAATATGTATTGCTTCTATAGCACACAATTCAATACAGAGTTTAAGTACATGTGCCACCTTTTGTGATACCATGATAGGAATTCAATGGGAACTTCCACTTGGAATTTTGCAGGGGCCAATGTATCATGGTGCTGTTCTCCATGTAGTTGGTTCAGCTTGCATTGAATGGATGACAACAGCATTGGATATGATTTGAACAAAAAATGTCCTCCACAAAATGCTGGTTTTCCCACCTAACCTCAAAGACCTTCTGTCCATGGAAAACGGTTTCATTTGCTCTCTGAGCAAGAGATGCCTTAGTATCGGAGGTCCTCAATAAAATGGCAATATACTGCGAGTGGTGAAGCCACCCACTAGTGGAGCGCATTCTTTGTGCCTCAGAACTTCCAAAATCATTGAAGTGTTGGGAGATTGGAGCTCTGGATCTCACGGAATATGTCTGGGGAAACCCATTTAAAATGCACTTGATTTGTGCTATAACCTACAAGACTATTAGCCGGGATTTTGGTCAGAATTGGCCAAAAACTTTCTTCTGCGATGATATAATGCTCATAAGTGATTGATTGTGTTTGTTGAGTGCTTCCACCAAAAATCCTTTCGCAGAATGATTGATCTTCAGGCAAAGGGTGATCTGGAATTATGCAATATAGTCTTATTGAACCCAGCTGTGGGAGATGTATTTCACAGCGCTCTGTTTATTTAAAGTGCTCTTCCTTCCTTTCAAGCCGTTGATTGTACTTGCTCAGGGTTTGGCAGTCCGAGATTAGGAATGTTGGCACCATCCCTGAATGCCAACATTCTGGAACTCTGTATTCTGCAGTGCAAGGTTGTTTTTTAAAAATCTTTATAGCGGTGAATTTATTCTTTTTACCAAATGCCTCAGTGCTCAGAAACCCTTTGAAGTTGCATATGGAGAGGCATTAGCTTTTAGAATCAATATGCAGTACACTGGGATTTCCCTTGATAAATGTTTGGCCTGAAATCTTGCAAAACTATCCATTGTCAATTTCAGATTTCGAGGCCGGCAGCTGAAATTACTCTGGAGAACTGATCTACTTAGTTCTAAGTTTTGAACTGGAGTTGCTGACTTGGAACCCATGTCACAAACCTTTCCTGATATCCTTTCATGGTCCCCCTTTTGCAACAACAGAAAGATTTCTTTATCAAAGAATGTGGAAGACTTACATTTATAAAGTTCCCTTTATCGGGAAATCACAAATACTTCAACCACAATGAACTAATTGATCCTGTAATCTGCTTTTGCTTTTCTACTTTGTACTGCTGCATGCTTTATAGAGTTGACTTGTGAGAATAAATTCTCACAGTACCAGGTGTAACATGACAATAAACTGATGACAGTAAAAACACAATGCTAGATAAACTCAATGGGTCAAACAGCATCCTTTATTCAGGATTACTTTATTGTCACGTAATAAAACTGAAAATGTAATATTACACAGAATTTCCTTTAGTCTACCGAAAGGTAGGCAAAGGTTCGCTGTCAGCAGAAATTGCCCAGCATCCTTTACAGATGGAGAAGAGAGGCCCTCAGAGTGATTTGAATGTCCACAGCTTCACCTCCAGTGGACCCGCAGCCTCTGCAGCCACACAGACCAGTCCAGCCCAAGCTTCAGATCTCAACCTCTGACATGACAAGGAAGCCTCCGGCACTCTCGGTATCCTCTGTTCTAATACCTGGTACCCCGTCACCCAGTCTCAAGCCAGTCTGCAGCCAGGTGTGAGTCCTTTGACCACAATCGCCAGTAGTTTGCAGCCAGCATGGGCTCCTCGCCTCGAGTTGCCAATAGCCCACCACCTCTTGTGTTCTTCAGCCTCAGAATCCTTCACTGGTTTGCTGCCGTGGTCACTGTCCCGTGGGTCATCTCTGCTTATCCTTCTCAAATGGGGGGAGTGGGTGGTCTCTCTGTTTTCTGCTGTCTTGGGCCAGTCCTCCGCTTTCCTGGAGTCTGCAACCCCAATATCTTCTGTAGCAAAGATAAAGATACATAAGCAACATTTAAGGCATGAGTCTTTCATCAAGGTTTGAGCAAAATATAGGGAGGTGCCTGAATAAAATGGTGAGGGGAGGGGTAGCGAGAGGAGCACTGGCTTGCAGGCAAAACATCAGAGGTGGCCTAAGAGAGGGAGGGCCAAAGAGAAAATGGGAGTGAAGGGTGGGAATGGATTATGAGAATGGAGAGGGAAGGAGACAGAACAATGGGGAAAAGAGGGAGAATTGGGGAGTGGTCTCATGGAAACCAGAGAAGTCGATACAAATGCCATCAAGTTGGAGAGTGCCCAGATGGAATATTAAGTGGCGCTCCTCCAATTTACAAGTAGTCTTGGTTTGAGGCCATGGACAGATATATCGGCATGGCAGTGGGCACAGAATTAAAATAGTTGGCCACTGACAGATCCCAGACATTGATATGGACAGAGCGAGGGTGTTCAACAAAATTATCTCCGAGTCTGCCGAGTCTCTTTGATGTAGAGAAGGCAACAACGGGAGCACTGGATGAAGTTGATTATCCCATAGATCCTTCCAAGTCAGTTGGAAGGATTGTTTATGGTCCAAAATGGTGGTGAGGGAATATGTAATCAAATAAGTTATTATAATTGTTATTGAACAAGCAATGTATACTAGCTTGGACACTCATTTATCCTGTAATTGTTTGCTGTACTATATTCTAACATCCCATGTGAAAATCAACAACTATGACACGGTATGAAAGACAAAATTCTCCAGATGCTGTAATTGTAGTAAAACACACACAGAGATGCTGGAGGAGCTCAGTGGTCTCGCAGCATCCATAGGAGGTAAAGATATATTACCTTTCATTTTGGGTCTGAGTTCTTCAAGATACAGTATAAGAGAACAGCAGATGGGCTTCTGAATTAAAGCCTGGGGAGAGAAGGGGGAGGGAGGAGTCCAGACTAACAGACAAAAGGTGCTAATTAGATATGTTAAGAGGAAAAGTGAGAATTGATTTTGGCTCAGTGAAAGGAGACAGAAGGAAAAGGGAAGGGAAGAAAAAGAGAGAAAGATAGAGAACAAGAAGAAAGGAGATATGGATAAGAAGATGAGTTGGGGGGGAGTGAATTTAACAGAAACCAGACAAGTTGACGTTAATGCCATCTGGTTGGAGGGTGTCCAGATGGAAGATGGCGTTGAAGGTGTTGTTCCTCCAATTTGTGGGTGTTCTCAGTCTGGCAGTGTATGAGACCATGGACAGACATGTCAGCAAGGGAATGGGATGGGGAATTGGACACTGCTGCTTTCGGCCAGTGGTGCAGTGGCATAGCTGTGGTGTGGGGGGTGGGGGGGGGTGGTGGTGGTGTGTACAGAGGGAGCAACCACTCCCTTGAGCACATTTTTCAAAAGTGGCATCTTTCACCCCACATTCCCCTGACACCACCACCAACCATTCCCCCCCCCCGCCCCCCGCACTCCAGTCTGGCGTGTCAATGCGGCCCGCCATTCAACCATTGACTCATCATCTAGTATGTGTCGTGGCACCTTTTTTATGTGCTCACTCCTTCTAACTTTAGAACCTGGCTACGCCCGTGCAGTGGTGCTTTGGAGTGTTTGAACTCAGGTTTTCTGGAAGAGGACTTGTGCAGAACCTTGACACCCAGAGGCAAACAAAATACCAAATGCATCGCAGCAAACACAGTTAACGTTAAGCTAAACCTTCCCTTGCTATGAGAGAGATGCTCATTTCAATTCCTTCTTCAATCTTCCTCACCGTGAATCTTTATTAGTGTCCTGGTAAATTAGCAGAAACACTTGTTCATTTATCACCCTTTATAATTATAAGTTGTAAATTATTCTGTCTCTCACCACCTGCTCCAGATATAGAAACCATCTTTCTTCACATTTCCTTTTTTGGAAATGTACAAAGTAATTTCAGATCCAAGCACATGATTATGATTATTTAGTCCATTGTGTTGAGAGTGATAAAGGTCTTCTTCGAGGCATGTTTATCATCATTGCTGTGTATTCAATATGGTAATATGGTGGCAAGATGGTTCTAGTATTGGATGAGTAATTCGTGGGTCTAGGCAATGAAGAGGAGGAGTGTGTGTGCCTTAGAACATAGCACGGCACAGGAGCAGGCCCCGTGGCCCATTATGTCTGTGCTGAACAGGACACCAAACCTATTTAAACCTTCTCTGCCCACGAATGTTCCATCTCTTCCTATTCCCTGTATGCTCATGTGTCTATCTGGAAGCCTCTTAAATGCTCCTATCATGAATGTTTCCATCACTATCCTAAGCTGCCCAGTCCAGGCACCTGTGTAAAAATACATGCCCCGCACAGCCCCTCTAACCTTTCCCCTCCACACCTTTATTGCATGTTTGCATGTTCACTTGTATTTGACACTGTTACCCAGGGGGAAAAAATAGATTCTATCTGTCTATCCCATTTATACCTCTTACAATGTTATAAACTTCTATCAGGTCTCCCCTCCAGCTTCTGAAACTCTGGAGAAAACAGTCCAAGTGAGTCTATCTCTCCTTGTAGGTCATACCCTCTAATTCAGGCAGCATCCTGAGGGGAAAAAAAAATTCTGTACCCTTTACAAAGCCTCTTTATCCTTCCTGTAATGGGACGATCAGAACTGCAAGCATGCTAGGCTTTGTAGAGGAATGTAATGTCAATTGATTAAACAGAAAGCTCATTTCAGTAAAGGTATCATGTACTGCAGCCACCTGATTGTGCTGGATACACATTTGTTTTGCTAATCAGCCGTGATCTTAATAAATGATATTCTCCTAATACGTATGCCTGTAATGCCCCATGAGCAAAGGAAATCTACTTCCCTTAGCTGCTCTGATCCTAGACACTAAGGTGCGGTTGATCCCCTTTTTCTTTCGACCCAGCAAACCCCGAATTTCAAGGGCAGGGCAATTACGAACTGGCAATAAATGCAAGGTTTGCCAATATTACTTGGATCCTCTGATTGAAATAATATTAGCAGTTGGAATTCCAATCAGAGGAAGGGGTTTGGCTCGATTAAAAATTTCAGGGAAGAGAAACAGGAGAAAGTCTTTGCTCTTGGTATCGCATTATTGTCATTTCAGCTTGGCTGCAATGAAATCATTTTAAAATACGTGATTGCAGCAAAAGCAGGCCAGAGTGAGAAAAATAACTTCTGCCGCAATATAGTTATTCCACATAATAAACTTGATAACACACCAAAGAGTGGTGACACTATCTTATTTCACACCGGATGTTGGAAATCATTGTTTTAGATTTTTCTTCTGAAGCCACTTGCTTGAAAGAATTTTTCTTCTGAAGCCACTTGCTTGAAAGAATTGGCCCTTTATCTGCTATACTAATAGGGAGAATCTCCTGGGGCAGCAGTTGAAGATCCTGGTCTACCTTGTGCAATAGACCACAGAAAGAAATTGTGCTTTTATGAAATATATCTCCTTTGACACTTCTGCATTCTATTTCTGTTGTGTACTCAAACAACTATAGGGTCTGCCACATTGTGGAAAAACCCAGTGTCCTCCAGTACACCAGCTTCAGACACACCCATTCTGTTCAGTGGAATTCTTGTCTGAGGGGATTGTTTCCCATTTGGCATTGATTTATCTTCCACACAATTGAATGTAGAAACTGCTGGAGTAGCACAAGGCATTAGCTCCAAGGAACCTTTTTTAAGTAGAGCTGCAACAGATCCATCACTACATTAGCACATTTCAGTACTTTATGCAGAATTTGATTTACATGGAGTTAAAGAGAGAAGGAGCTTAAGGGAAAATACATTTACTCCTGTATATGCATTTGTCTCAGGCTGAACTGTAATCCATCTGTAAAGAGAGGCACCCTAGAATAGAGATGAACTGCACTTCATGAAATTGGATTAGCTTGGCTGATTTTACAGGAGGGAAGTCCAAATGCATTGATATTCATTCAGTCCTGTATTATTACAAAGCAATTGAAAATAGTATTTTTTTTTAGTTTTAAAGTACTCCTTGACAAGATTTACTTCATGGCTTTGAAACATTGTGATCTTCCACACAATGTTTCTTTTGCCAATGAAGTGAAAATAACATTGTCAAATAGATGTAAATCACGTAAGTCTGCAGACACCTTCACAGAGACTACATAAAGGATACTGTTTGACCAGCTGAGTTTCTCCAGCATTTTGTGTTTTTAGTATCAAATAGATGTTAGACAACACTTTATGTACAATAGGTTCTGGACTACTTAGATCTGACTAATTTAATCTATTTAAGGTAAAGGCATAAATAATCATAGCCTTAATCCGAGGGTCAAGGAGTCTAAAACTAGAGGACTGTGGCGGCGCACATCCTCATGGCAAACCGGCCCCGCTTGTATCGCCACGTGGTGGGGCAACCATGGGGAAATGGCATCGTCAGAGGTATCTCTCTGACTCCAGGATCCCTTCCAGCGCCCACCCTGGGCGGCGATTATGACGTCACAAGGCACCAGGTGACTGAGCTCACGCTGCCCTCAAAGGGGCGCGCTGAATGTGAATAAAAACTGTCGTTAACGACCTTCGTGTGGCAGCAGTGATTTCCTTCAGCTCCTGCAAGCGCCACAGGACATAGGTTTAAGTTGAGAGAGGGAAATTTATAAAGGACACCTTTTTCACATCCTTGTGGGTATATGGAATGAATTGCCAGAGGAAGAGGTGGAATTGAAATGTTCAGTTGATCTTCAGACAGACTCGTGTCTTGGAAAGGTTGAGAGGGGAAATGGGCCAAACTCAGGCAAATCAAGTTCAAGTTTATTATCATCCAATTGCACAAGTAGAACCTGACGAAACAGCGTTCTCCGGTCCTGAGTGCAAAATTTGCAGACTCACAATCAGACATAACGCACAAGTGATACATATGCAGTACATATATAACAGTAAATAAATATTGTTTAATAAATAGTAGAGTCTCGGAGGGTCAGTGTGAGCTGTTCCTTTGGTCGTTCGGTGTTCTCACTGCCCTTGAGAAGAAGCTATTCCTCAGCCTGGTGGTGCTGGCTCTGATCCTCCTGTATCTCTTCCCCAATGGGAGTAGCTGAAAGGTGCTGTGTGCTGGGCGGTGGAGGTCCTCAATGATTTTGCCCGCCATCTTCATTCAGACAAATGGGATGAGTTAGGCTCTGGTCCTGTGTGATAGAACTCCATGGTTTTAAACTGGGTGATCCTCCTCCCAAAGGTCACACAGATCTGTATACTTGTAACTTAGAAAATACAAAACAACCATCCTTCAAATGAAAACTGCAGCCCAATGCAAAATCAATACCAACTTACCAAGAACAAACAGTGCTGATGGTCAATTAATCTTCCTGTATCAAAGATAGGCTTTGGAGAGGCAAATTAAATAGCTGGCAATCTCTGGATGAGATTGACTTCGGCAGAGAAACCGACTGTTCAACCCAACATGTCTCTGCTGACCCATCTTCTCTGTGGACTCCAATGTCTGAGCAGCTGATGCACTTGTCAGATACTTTTGGAATGTGACAAGGTTGACCTTTCTTCACCAAGTTCTCAGTGCATTCCAGATTACAGTCTTCTTCAGCTCCCCACTTATCCTTTCCCTTTTTACTTAATGCTGTGGTTTTTAGACCCTGCTTAATGTTATTTAGGTGTTGTGATTTTAAAGCAATACACACATCTAAGCTTTCGTAGCAAAATATTGGGCCTTCCCTTTTATATGTTGTCACTCTTATGAAGAAATTCCATGAGAGCATTGCAGCGAACACTGTTCTTCCCTACTTCTTTGTTCCAACATTCTTCCCACATTTACAGACGAGTCTTTTGCAAATCTACCATATACCCAGATCCACTTACATCCTATATCTCGCCATTTAAAAATACACTTATTTTTCTGTACTTTTCCCTGGCAAAATGGACAATTTTCACATTCAACTCATTAAAAGAACTATTTTCCAGATCATTTGACCCAGTTTTGTCCCTTCACAGCCTCCTTATGCCCACACCTAAACCTGTGTCCATTCCGATCAGTAAATTGAGCAACATTTTCAGTGGATTCATCCACACCACTTACATAAATAATGACAAGTTCAAGCCTCAAGGCAAGACGCTAGCCACTGAGTTCTCGGCTTGGTGAAGACAATCACTTTAAAGTTATGTTCGGGAGCAAAATATGATGCATTTTTCCATCTAAGTGAGAGTGGAGGTTTGAAACACTAAAACTGGAGGGATTGGATGATAATTGTCAGGCAAGGGGACTGAGCAGTATTGATTAATGTGGATAAGATGGTTGCGATGCAGTTCAAGCACCTCACAAAAGATTTGATGATGTGAAGGACCTATTCTTATTCCCTTCTTCCTACTGAACTGCAAACTTGTCCTGAATATTTATTGTCTGTCTGTATGTGTGTTATGTCTGGTTGTGTTTTTGCACTGAGGACTGCAGAACACTGTTTTGTTGGGTTGTACTTGCGTAATCAGTTGACAATAAACTTGACAATGTCAAGCAAGACTCATTATGCAAAGACACCCAGATCTCCCTGCATTGCAGAGCTCTGCAATCTCTCACCAATAATATATGTTTCATTTATTATTCTTTTTGCTAAAATGGGCAACTTCATGAAGAAGGCAGCTCCTAGGAGAATGTCCTTCTGTAGCCCCCTCACCATCATCTGCAAGCTGAGTGGAGGAGGCTATGTCGCCGCGAGGTATAAGGAGCCTGTAAAATCAGAGGTCCTGATGCTAATCAAGTGACCTCCACATTTTAATTATTATCACATGAGAGAAATCCAGGTCGTAAATCATCATTTGGGAAGTCCAGATGATGTGTGAAATCTCCTTGTACCCTGCTGTGCATTTCCATATAATCGATTCTGTACCTAATTGAATGAACCCCTTCTCCAATTACTTTTGTGGCTTGTTTCCACATCTCTATATTTCCGATCGATGCACCTCATTTAAAGAACTCCTAGCTCTCTTTAAGGTGTGCTTTCCTGGGAGGATTTCCCTTCTGCAGCTGGAGTAAAGGCTTAGGATACAGATCACCACGGCATCTCTTGCAAATTTCATACTTGCATTGCGTCATTGTGTCACGATTCTCTGTCCAGGAGGAGAAAATTATGGTTAAGCTCTTCTTATGGTGGATCTGTCAGGTTCCCTGATGCACCAGTGCCTTCCTTCCTGACACTTGTATCATTGAACAGGAGTGAATGAGGACAGAGCCTTTGTCTCTTCCATGGCTGGCAGAATGGGTGTTGTTGCTGTGTGTCTGCAATGGGCAGTGTGCTTTTAAAGGTTGAGAACTTTGATTGCAATGCAGTAATGCATCAATAGCTATGTGTGTATGGCTTGGTACGACAATGACACCATCTACAAATTTGCTGATAAAAGGGAACAATGGGTTAGCACACAGGAGGGAGATTGAAAACTTGGCTGAATGGTGCACCAACAACAACCACACACTCAATGTCGCCAAAACTAAGGAGCTGATTGTGGATTTTAGAAGAGGAAAGCCAAAGGTGATTGATCCAGTGATCATTGAGGCATCAGAGGTGAAGAAGGTGAAGAAATTTCAAATTCCTGGCTGGGTGTCACCTCTTCATGTGTTTCCTGGAGCCAACACACAAATGTCATCGTGAAGAAAGCACGTCAGCACCTCGACTTCCTCGGGAGTTTGCTGTGGTTTGGTATGGCATTGAAAACCTTGGCAAACTTGTACAGTTTACTGTTTGCGGAAAGTGTGCTGACCAGCTGCATCACGGGGTGGGGGGGGGGTGCACCAATACCTCTGAGCATAAAGCCCTGCAGAAGGTAGCCTGTGATGTACTATAGCCCCAGTACATCACAGGCAATCTACATGGAACACGACCGTCAGAGAGCAGCAGCCATCATCAAAGATCCACACCAGCCAGGACGTGCTCTGTTCTTACTGCTACCGTTAGGAAAGAGGTCTAGGTGCCACAAGACTGACACCACAAGGTCCAGGAACAGCTGCTCCACCTCCACCATCAGACTCCTCAACAACAAACTCAATCAGGGACTCATTTAAGGACTCGGACATGTGCACGTCATTTATTATTGAATATTTATTTTCTGTATTGCAGCTTTTTTGCGCTTCCTTCTTTGTTTGCGTCTCTCTCTTTTGTACGTGTCTTTTCGTGAGTACAGTTCTTTGCACTACTGTTAAGTAGAAATTCTGCCTGACATGCAGGACAAAGAATCTTAGGGTTGTATGTGATGTCATGTATGACAATAACTCTGAACTTTGAACTTTGCTCCTCTGAAGGACACACGAGAGACTGCAGTTGCTGCAAAAAAAAAAGATCTACTGGATGTCCCATCTGCAATGGTTCAGGTCTCCTTTATATGTTTTGGCAGAAAGACCTTGATGCTGTTTTGTGCTGGATTTCAGCCAAAGTTGCAATAACCTTTTTTTTCCAGGGGAGCCATTCTGGCACTCGTACACAATGCAACGAGGCTTTGGCATGTTGATAACAGGTGAAATATGATCTCTGGGTATACGACTTTGATGGATGGGCACAAGGAGCAGTGGTTTTGCGTGCAGTGATGCCCTTCCAGCAGAAATAGCAAGGAGGACTGGTTATTTTTAATGTATTTTTCAGTGGAGTGCACCCCTGTGGTTAAGCATAGCTCACCTGTGTTCCATGAGAAAGAGCGATGTTGCAATTATAGAATATTACAGCAAGAAAACAGGTCACTCAGTCCATGCACCTCCCCTGATACCTTTGTCCACATCAGCTACCTTTCCAAATAAACTCTGCATACCCTCCTACAGTCCTTCAAATATCTATCTCATAGCCTCTCAAAATCAGTTTCAAATTCTTAATCTGTGGCTAAGAACTCTACATTTTAAGAAGACTCACTTTAACAAAATTTTCTATTTTTAATCTGCATTTCAACGAAGGGTGGGACAGTGAGCGCAACTCTGTTACAGCCCCAGCAACCGAGCTACAAATCCAACGCTGCCTGTAAGGAGTTTGTGCATTTTCCCTATGTCTGCATGGGTTTCCTCCAGGCAGTTCATTTCCTCCCACACTTCCAAAAATGAACCAGGGTTGTAGGCCAATTGAGCGGCATGGGCTCGTGGGCCAGAAAGGCCTGTTATGTCTAAATTTAAAATTAATATCAAATTTATTATCTCTCAACCAAGGCCCAATAGGGATGGATGATAAATGCTGAGCTTGTCAATTAAATCCACATCCTACTGGTGACTAGAAACAAAAACATCTCATCTTTGTTTTTTAATAAAGGTTCTGCCATTTTAGAATCCTGTTGTTAAAACTCTGAAAGAGTCCGGCTCACATAACATTCATCTTGAATCATGGCAACACAGGTAGGGCAGTGAAGAAAGCATTTAGATCTCTTGCCTTTATTTGTCAGGGCATTGAGTGCAGGAGCAGGGATGTCACACTGGGGAGACCACAGATGGAATCTTGTGTGCAGTTCTAGATTTTACCACTCACTTACACACCTGTTGGAATTTACAAGGTCCAATGTATCGACAAATATCTATATCTGAGAAGATTAAAAAAGCCAGAACATCTTGCAGTCAGAGGGAGAACATGGAAACTCTCCTCAAACCTCCCTGCTATCACAAAGAAGACTCGCCAATGGTTATACTTCGTGAAGAGTTTGAGGAGATTCTGCATGTCACCAAAGTCTCTTGGAAACCTCTACCGTAGAGGGCATTCTGGCTGGTTACCTCACTGTCAGGTGTGGGAGTGCCAATGCTCAGAACAAGAAAAAACTCCAGATGGTTGTTAACTCGGTCTGCAACATCATGGGCACCAGTCTTCACTACATTGGAACTGGGCCTCGAGAGGGTGCTGAAGGCAAGAAGGGCACCCGAAGGGCCTTGAGTGCTGAAGGCTTCCTGATTGTGTTGGAGGTTTGGATCTGGAGTGCAGGTTCCCAACAGATAGAACTGGTCTCTGTACAGCTGCAGAGGCTGAAGGAGGGCTGGAGGCAAATCCACAGACACTCAATGACTCTGTTGCTTCTCTTTCTCTTACCGTTAGGGGCGCTAGCCAGTACTAATGGTGTCTTTGACTGCTTTACGACAGAGAGAATGAAATTTCTTGTGATAATACATTTTCTGTTTTATTTCATGGCAATAAAAGAATCTTGAACCTTGAATCACTCTCGTAAAGAATTCATCTCTCTGACTTGCTTTCCATTCTACATTATGAAAGCTTCAAAGGAATTACCTTACCAAAATCCTTTCCAAAATGCCACTTTTCTTTCATTAGATCTCTCTTATGCACATCATTTTCATTTATACTGGGAGGGTTTTCCTTCATCTTTTTCTATTTTCTCTTTGAGGATGGGAAGCAATAAAGGAAGCTGCATTGTAACCAATGCTGTGCTGTGCTGTGCAGGGGATCTTCAGTTTAGCAATCTCCTCTCACCTCAGGCATTTTTGCTAATGCGGTAGCAGCCGTCTTCCTGAAGTGATTCAAAACGAAGCAGTCTGACGCTACTTAAAGCAAAATATCATCACCAATACAAATGGAAAAGAGACCCTTATCCTTCTGTAATAGTTACCGGTGATTACGCCAGAGAAATTCAGTCAAAAAGTAATCAAATCAGTCAGCATGCAGCTTTATGGATCAGCAATGTTGTGAACAGATATTAAGAGAGCTGTTGTAAAATAACCAGTTATAATAAACCAGTTGTAATAAACCAGTTCAACTTATGTTCTTTGGATGTGTGGATCGTTTAACAAAGACAGTATCCATTTGGCCCATCTCATCAATCCCAGCCCTTTAAGAAATCTGTTGGAGCAACCCGGTGGGTCAAGCAGCATCAGCGGGAGAAAGGCATGGTCAATGTTTGAAGTGGAAACTCTTCACTGGGATGGAGAAAAGTTGTAGAGAAGCAGTATGAGGAGAACAGGGTGAGAGGGGTAAAGCATGCAGGATTGACCAACCAGGCAGAATATGAGGGAAAATGGCTCATATTATATGAGCCTCAAAATATGAGGGATAATGGGCCCTCTCCCATTGTCTGGCATCTGCCAGTCCACTGCCTCTGTTCTCAGCAGATAGCAGCTGATTGGACAGTCAAGTTCAACAGTTGAAGACAGGAGCAGCTGATTGGGCAGTCGAAGTCAGATAGCAGCTGATTGGGCAGTCAAGTTCAACAGTTGAAGACAGGAGCAGCTGATTGGGCAGTCGAAGTCAGATAGCAGCCGATTGGGCAGTCAAGTTCAACAGTTGAAGACAGAGGAGCAGCTGATTGGACAGTTGAAGTCAGATAGCAGCTGATTGGACAGTCGAAGTCAGATGGTAGCTGATTGGGCAATCAAGTTCAACAGTTGAAGACAGAGGAGCAGCTGATTGGGCAATCGAAGTCAGATAGCAGCTGATTGGACAGTCGAAGTCAGATAGTAGCTGATTGGACAGTCAAGTTCAACAGTTGAAGACAGAGGAGCAACTGATTGGGCAGTCGAAGTCAGATAGCAGCTGATTGGACAGTCAAGTTCAACAGTTGAAGACAGGAGCAGCTGATTGGGCAGTCGAAGTCAGATAGCAGCTGATTGGGCAGTCAAGTTCAACAGTTGAAGACAGAGGAGCAGCTGATGGGCAATCGAAGACAAAAGAGTTGAAAAGGAGAGACTCAGCAGAAAGCAACTGATTGGCAATCAAGGTCAGGTGACCCAAACATCACTATAAAAATGAGCGATTATATAGAGGCATGGTCATTATTGAAGAGGTCTGACACAATGTGGTAAAGCTTTGGCAAAAAGAGACTGAGGTGGTGGTGCAGGAGTTGAAGTAAGAAAGGACCACCCTATTTGAGGAACAAAAAGGATTCAGCAGAAAGGCAGGTTTAATATATGATTTTTTTCCCCCCTCTAGTCGTAGTCAGTGGATATGACAGCCAAGGCAGGGGAATGCACCCCTTGCAGGATGTGGGTCATCAGGGAAGCCAGCAGTGTCCCTGATTACTTTATTTGTGAGAAATGCATCCAGCTGCAGCTCCTGACAAACTGAGTTAAGGAATTGAAGCTAGAGTTGGATGAACTCTATATCATTTGGGAGACAGAGAGGGGGTAGATGGGTGACACCTAGGGGGTAGATGGGTGACAGTCAGGAGAGGGAAAAGGAACAGACAGACAGTGCAGGGCACTGCTGTGGCTATTCATCTCAACAACAAATAGGTTAAAAAATATTAAAGTTTAAAATTGGCGCACCTCACCAATCATGTAACGCACAACCCCAAGCAACCATAAAATTCACTTATCCGGCATCTACCATTCTCCATAGGTGCCAGATATCATGGATTTTGCTACATAAGGAGATTAGTTTTTTTCCTTTCAGAGAACAATGAGACTTTGCAACTCTTGTTTCATTTTTAAGGCAATGGCAGATAGATGCTCGATAAGTGAGGGCTGAAAGGTGATTAGGAAGAGCTGAGAATACAGTGCTAAAGTTAGTCAGGTCAGTGCTATGTTTTATTAACCGAATGAGCAGAATCAGGTGGCCTAGAGCCCCTATTCATGCTCTTAATTCATGTGTTTGTGTACATGTATGTTCATCCTTTGAAGGCCATTGCAACTGGGCATGGCTAAACAGACCTTATAATTACTGCAGCACCAAGTTTCTGACCTTGGTTCTCCCAAGAGATTGACTGTTCGTTGTGTAACTGCGGAGACTGACAAAGACTAAGGGAGGAAACTGAGTCCATGCAAAACACCATCTGCTCTGGGTCATTTAGCTAATTGGGCAATAAGCCTGTTTTTGACGATTAAATTGTATCTGAAAAATACTCACAGGGGTTGCCAACTTTTTAATTTAGATATATAGCACGGTAACAGGCCATTTCGGCCCAAGTGTTTGTGTTGCCCAATTAACCAACACCCCCGGTACGTACTTGTAGGTTGAAATGGCCTGTTGTCGTGCAGAATGTCTAAATTTAATAAGTTGCCCACCCTGCCTAAGACCTAGCTCGGTCATCCAAATATAACAAAAAGGAACTGCTTTTTGCAATTTAATTGGCCATTTGTTCTGTCTTCAAGCAGTTTTCAGATTCCCTGTTTCTTCATTGATTTCAGTCCACTTTATTGTAATAAAGTAAGTAAGATTACTTACCTTGTCTCAGGTTGTCTCTATTTGTTTGTGTGGGGAATTAACTTGAAGTAAGAGCACATTTATCCTCTCAAACATCAAGTTTGGTGGATTAACATTTTTTGGTAGCTAGTAAGTGACAACCCAAAGCCTTAGGAACATTTGTTGTGGAGTGCTAGAATCAGGCAGCGCATAAACAGGCCCTTCAACCCATTAAATTAAAAATTTAAATGTAGACACTCAGCACAGTAACAGGCCCTTTTGACCCATGAGCCTGTGCCACCCAATTATACCCATTTGATCTACAACCCCTGTACATTTTGAATGGTGGGAGGAAACTGGAGCCCCCAGAGGAAACCCACTCAGACACATGGAGAATGCACAAACTCCTTATAGACAGGGTGGGATTTGAGCCCCAGTCACTGGTCCTGCAAAAGCATTGCACTAACCACTTCACTAAACGTGCTGGCCTTGAGTTAGGGCTAATTGACGAACACCCATTTACATGACCTCTACGCCAATCCCATTTAATTCTCACATTCTCCTCATTTCCCTGAGGGGGGGGGCAATTTGCCGAGACCAGTTAACCAACTGAGCCTCACACCTTTAAGATGTGGGACAAAATGAAAATCCCAGAGAAGCCCACATTGTCACAGGGAAAGCATGCAAACTCCACACAGACAGCACCAGAAGTCAGGATCGAACACACACTGTTGCCATGACTTTACGTGAGCTGTTAAGTTTCTCCAGCACTTTTATGTGCTGGAGCAGCCACAGCATCTGCAGACTTTACTGTTTAGCTATGAAGCAATAATGATATACTCCATCAGAGTTCAGTAACATTGTGAGTTGGGGCTCGAGGGGGAGGTGGTGGTGGGGGCATGGAGACAGGGTCCAAATCGCAATATATGTAGCTTGCATTTTGTTTAAAGTTTTGTCAGGGAAAGAAAATAATTGGCAGGTAGTTCATGGGATACAGAAGCAAAGTACAAATTATCATAATTATTCACTTTTGGTAATTTCACTCTGCTACAGTAAAAACACCAGCTTTGATGTTGACACCTCTTGAAAATTACAAAAGGATTGGGTTGTTCTTCATCCTAAGGCTCAGTTCTGGAGAAATCATTTTAGATTGAAGAATCCTGAGTTCAAAATAAAAACTTCATGTACCAATCTGACGTACACATGCAAGGTGTTTCCAATTGATGCCTGCACTTTTAACAGCCAGAAGGAGTGCTGAAGAAAAGGATGAACGATATTATTTTATTTTTTTGAAATGAAGGTAATTTTCTGAAAAGGAAAAGACATTTTAGATATTTGAAATTGTTGTTACATTGCTCCCTGACTTTTCCCTTTTTTTTAGTTCTGGGAAGAATGCAGGAGGTGTCTCATTTTTCTTTAAAAAGTGAACAGAAGTAATATTATGTTATTTGCAGCAGATGGCTTTTACTTGAGTTACTCATTTCTAAGAGGCAGGCTTGTTTGGAGAGAATCATTTTCTGCTCAATTACACCAAGATGTTTCTGTTTAGATTTTCACTCAGCTGTGAAATGGTCTAAGAAACTTAGATAATGATCCTGTTTTTTGCAATCATCGATACCAGATGAAGTGTAGAGCATATCCTGCTGCTTGCTATATGCAGGTCATCACTAAGTCCTCTTCAACCATCCGTTCGCAGTAGTTGAAAGGCTTGACCCTCAATGCAGCATGGTTTCTCTCCACCCAGAGGAATTGTGGACACAATTTACATTGTATGTTGACCCTCAGAGAAGTGAAGGGAACAGTATCAACCCACTATTCAGTGTATCAGAGACATCACCACCAGGTTGAGGAACTATAAATCCCACACTACCTAATTTAAAATGTATTGAGTGGAAATATACAAAGTCTTTGCGATGCACTGAATAAAGTCTATAAGTCACTGCATATAGACTTTTAAATGAACCGGAGGGTGTCTATCTCTCTTGGATCTTCTCGGTGATGAAGAACACTGACCTGGAGTACGACTTTTCAACTTTTTTGGAGGTCCTCTATCGATCCTTCTCGTCTGTGTGGTGAATTGTGAATGGTTATCTCCATCTTGTGTTCTTGAAGGTCTCCTTCCTCCAGTGAGTCTCACTTACATTCCCTGTCATCCAAGTTTTCCGACCTTTTCCACCTGTTCTACCTGTTCTTGGTGTTTCTGCCTTTTCCTTTCTCTACATGCCTTATCTTGTTCCTCTCACTGCCATTTCATTTGCTCATGTTCCCTCTCTTTTTCCTTATCTTTATCCTTCCCTCTCATCTGTTTTCCCATTTCTTTGCTCATTTCCTTGAAGATTTTAAAATTCATCTCATCTGCCTTAAGTGCCCTGAAGACAATAAATTCTTTGAGGTTCTTTGTTACGATCTTCGTTTCTCATGATTAATTTCTGAAGATTTCAGCTGAACATCTTCGATACCTTTGTTTTTCATCATAAATCTTCAACCAGTCCCACAGGTGAATCATTTGACTTCTCAGCTCTGAGCACTTTGCTTCCTTCTGAGCCCTCTTCATCTCAAGCTGTTGAAGTAATGTTTTCAGGCCTATAATATGCTCATTGGACAGACAGAATGAGCATAGTCGCACACAATCTCTCTCCAAGCTAGTGTCAGGCAGTTCATCGAGTTCATCCATGCACAAAATGAATTTTTTCTTCATTTCGACAAATTCAGCCCTTTTGCGTCCCTTTTCTCCATTAATTGAAGCAATGTGCTGACGAAATGCGTCTAGCTGTTCAACACTACTCATAATCAATGGAGTAGCCAGTTGTACACAACATGTCACAAAGCTCTTCAACTTTCTTTCTTAAGGAACTTTAATTTTGTCACTCTCTCTTTCTTATCCTTCAAAGGACCTCCAAACCTATCCGCAAATCTTTCTCCATCTGCAGCATTGTGCAGTCATCTTTTGGCAGACATGCATCCAAATAGAATTCCTGACTCACTGCACGGGGCTCTTTTTGGCACAAAACAATGCTCTTTTTCAGTAGCTGCCTTAAATTTTCTTCCTCTACAATCATCTTATCTAAAAGGCCTTTTAACAGCTTCGGTTCTTTGCAGTCTTTAACCTTCTGGAATTTTGATCTCTTCCCAGATATTCTGAAGATGGGTGGCTTGCTGGCTAGTGCATCACTTTCCTGCACCATCCTCCAGGCTGGTAGCTCTTGTCCCAGCTATCCCAACGGTCCCAGTCCTGGCTGACCAGCCCCTCGCTGGGAATCCTGCCCTGGCTGTACCAATCCCAGCTGCCCAGCCCCCCTTGTGGGTGTCTTCCCACGGCTGTCTCGGTGGTCCCACTCCCGGCTGCTCGGCCCCTCTCAGCGTATGGCCTGGCTGTTCAGCGCCCCCTTGAGCATCTGGCTCCCTCTCCACTCTCCCCCCTCCCTCTCCACTCTCCCCAGCTCCCTCCCCACTCCCCCCTCCCTCTCCACTCTCCCCACCTCCCTCCCCACTTTCCCCCTCCCTCTCCACTCTTCCCACCTCCCTCTCCACTCTCCCTCTCCCTCTCCACTCTCCCCACCTCCCTCTCCACTTTCCCCCCCTCCCTCTCCACTCTCCCCTCCCCCTCTCACTTGTTTTGTTGCTTTCATCTCTAGTTTCTTCCTTTTCTATTCCTGATGACGAGCATGTGCTTTCGTCTCGCTGCAGCCTAATGTTGTTCCTGTTGTCGTTCTCTTTCACTACATTTTTGCCTCTGACATCATCCTTTTTACCTGAAATCCTGTAGATCCCATTGTCCAGTGTGGAATTTATATATTTTTTTCATCCTCATCACCACTTTGTTGTGTATTTTCCCTTTGAAAATAACCTCACTGGAGAGAAGCTGTAAGCATCTTTATTTATGCCAAGATGGCGCCAAACTGAACCTCATCATACAATGTAACTCCGTATATATGACATCACGTGCATGTTCCCAAGAAACTTGCTCTGTATCAGGAGCACACAGGAGGAAATGCTATTTCTCTATTATTTTACACTCATGATCACCTATTTTCAGAATGCCATTGATTTTCAACATGGCAAACTGGCAAATGCAAATGAGGACACTCCATAGGATCATATGAGTGACATTAGAATCACTCAGCCCCGCCCCCCACTCCCCCATTGACGTGATCATTGTCTAAAGGGGGCGCGCAAAATTATTGAGGACCCCTTCCACCCTGCACACCGCATCTTCCATTGGGAATCTTCCATTGGCTCCCATTGGGAAAGAGATGCAGGAGGATCAGAGCCAGCACCACCAGGCTGGGGAGCAGCTTCTTCCCACGGGGATAAGAATGCTGAACGACCTAAGAAACTACTCACACTCACCATCTGAGTCTCTGTATAGCGGAAATAAAATTTATTTATTTCCATATATGAATACTTGCCCTGCATATGTAGTATGTCTGAATGTGTGTTGTGTCTGGCTATGTGTCTGCGTGTTTTGTACCAAGGACGAGAGAATATGGTTTCATCGGGTTGTACTTGTGCAATCAGATGACAATAAACTTGACTTGAAATGTTGAAGGAGTGCTGTTGGTGTTTCACTGTCCTATTTGTTAATTCCAAAGAAGAAATAAATAATTTTAAGAAAAGACTTCTTACTTTTGGCTGTTAAAGATGAGATGGTGTCTTCCAAATTATCACAATCTGTGTGATGTGCTAGTGAACAGATAACAGACTTGTGTCCCCCATTCAGGTTCATTGTGCAATCTCAACCAACCATAAAATTCACTTAATCCGTCATATAACAATCCACATAGGTGTTGGATACTAGGAGTTTTACTGTACCTATCTAAACGTCCTTTTGTTATGACATAGACCAGCAGCAATAGAAATTCACCAAGACAATAGTATCTTCAAAATAATAATTTTTATTAATAACTATTAATAATATCAAATCTTACTTAACTCTAAACTTAACCCCACTATGTGCAAATGTGTGTGTGTGTGTGTGTGTGTGTGTGTGTGTGTGTGTGTGTGTGTGTTGAATCTCAGTGTCTTTAAACTGCTATTCAAAAGTTCTCAAATTCACAAATACTTGCAAATTAGCTTTCAGAGAAGTATTTCTTCATACAAATGACTTTTTCACAAATTCCCCTCTCTTGTGTGCAGGTTTTGGAACTTGTATTTTACAGGATGCTTTCACGGATTCAGGCACGAGTCAGACAAAGTAATCATCAAAATGGTTATGATCCAGAAGCAAGAATGATCTTTCTTTCTTTTACCCAGAATTAGGTCAGAATTACATTAGCCACAGCATAATTACACTCCCTGGACTAGGAGAAGCAACAACAGTGTCCATCTCACTTTGAACGTCACGATTGTCTCATCTTCTACCCTTTTCTTCTGGCTTATTCCATTCACCCACCATCCTCTGTCTGAAGAAGTTACCCCTGAGGTCCCTTGTATATCTTTCCCCTCTCACCCTAAATCTATGCCCTTTAATTTTGGCTTCCCCTGCCATGTGGAAAAAGCTATGACTATTTACCTAATCTATGCCACTCTTGATATTGTGAACTTCTTCAAGTACCCCCCCCCCCCCCACCCCGGGAGAAAAGTCCCAACCTATCCAGTGTCCCCTTATAATTCAAACTGAAATGATACCTCAAGAATACTGAGCAAAATCCAAATACATTACACTTACTGGCCCAAACTGCCGGATCCTCAGAAACAGGCTCCTATTGATTAATTAGTATTGGGAAAGATAATTTAATAATTAAACTGGAGCAACAAAGTATATGTTGAATTTACAAATACCCTGTCACTCAATCATGAATCCAGCATTTTTCTGACTAATAAAATCAAATGAACTTTTCTCCATCTCTCCATTCCTGTCTTCTTAAACAGGAGTAGAAATTAAAATAAACTAATATATAAGTTAGAAGAGATATATTCTGATGGTGAAATACAACTTAGTTATAATCATTCAGAAATTAAAAACAAATTGCATTATTTTTTTTCCAATATTATGGCCAGAGAATCTGATATTATTGATTTTAATAGTTGTTAAATTAGTTTCTATCTTATTTGCACACCGAGTAAAACTTTCATTTTTTTCTGCCTTTAAGTAAATCTCACACTTAAGCTTCACAGTTGGAATGAAGTTTGATGCATCTCTGCAAAACCTGGTTCCAGCTGTGAAGCTGTGCCTTCCTGTGGATCATAATGCTCTTGGAGCTCGCACTGCTCTCCTTACGAACCAGAAGGCAGTCAAATGTAAAATGTTCGCCTGACCAGTCTCGGAAAGGTACATAAGTTCCAAGCTATTATTAAATAAGCCATGCTGTTGACCAGGCTACGGTCACAGAAAGCATTTGCCAAGCATGCTGTGGGACCAGGCATGCAAAGGAAGTGCCCCAAAGGCAGGTAATCATTTCCAGATGGAATTTTTAAAAAGTGCATTAGTGGAGAGGTCTGCTGAATTAATGCAAAGTCTGATCCTGCTACCATTCATGCAGTTGGATTATTAACTCCTTCTTTGCAAAATACAGAGATTTGATTATTTTCTCTAGAGACTAATTCTACTGTAGGTATATGACATGTAGCTGCAGTGATGATGGTAAAATGATGAAGCTCTATTAAATCTCACTTGATGGATTTTGCTAACTGATGCATTTCAAAAATTTCTTAGAAATTAAATATATGGCATAAATATAATGTCCCACCTACTGACATTGCAATGTCAGAATGATTTCCTGTGAAAGACCATTATATTGACTCCACCTGTGGTGCATGGGATGAGATTTTCAGCTTGATGTCAGTATTTAGTGGTATATTTAATTTTATTCATCTGTTATGCACACTACTAATTCCTATCTTTGCACAAGAAAAAAATTCTTCCTGTTTGCATTTCCCAAATAAAATTGTTGAAAATAAAATCAACCAAATATACATTTTTAGACTTAAACAAAGGAGTCTTCAGACTCTGCGATTATAGTGCATTACACAAAACCCAGCAGGTCACGCAGCATCTAGATATATTAACATTTTTTTATCCAGGGATTAGTCTTTCTTTTAGTGATGGAAACAAATATCAAGATCCAAGTTTTAATTTATTATCATAGTAATAAAATAGTGTTTAATTACATGAAATTTCTTTTTGCCTGTTGCAAGGCAGACAGATTCGCCATCGGCAGGAACTGCCTAAGCCCCTCTTACGGTTCTTACAGTCAGAGAGAGAGAGAAGCAAAAGAGAGTCCCCCCCAGGGTCACCCAGTGTCCGTCTATTCCTCTTCAGTGCCTCCACAGCCGCACAGAGTCCAGTTCAAACCAGTGGCAACCCGAGCTCCAGATCCGAACCTCCGACACTGTCAGGATCCCCTCCAGCGCCCTCGGCACCTCCTTGCACCCCGCTTCCGATACCTGGTACCCCCTCCAGCCAGTTCGAGCCCTTCTCCAGTAGTCCGGAGCCTGGCCCCGAGTCTCCCCGCAGCAGCCCACAGCTTCCGGGGGTTCCTCGCCTCGAGTTGCCAGCAGCCCACAGCATGTATCAGCCGCAGAGCCCCTTCACTGGTCTGTCGCCATGGTCACCATCCCCGCACGTCATCTCCTCAGCTTCTCCCTCTCAGATGGTGTGTGATCTACCCATCCTCTGGTGCCCTGCTCCCGTTCTCTGCTTTCCCCAGAGTCTGCAGCAATGAACCGATGTTTCCACTTTCTCAGAAAGTTGAAGAAATTTGACACGCTCCCAATGTCCTTTATAGATGCAGCATAGAAAATATCCTGACTGAATGCATCATAGCTTGATACGGGATCCCTTCTGCCCAAGACCGTGGGAAATTAGAGAGAGATGCGAACACACCTCAGGCTATTACTCAAAGCAACTTCCCTTCATCCACTCTATCGTCACCTCCTGCTGCCTCAGGAAAGCAGTGATTAAAGGACAAAGTTGGAAATGCAGGTAGGAATAATAATTCTGTGAATTGCATCAAAGCCGCTTGAACCTTTCTTCATCTGATTATTCTGGATCATTTCGGAGATGATCCTTCATCTTTGATTTGTAGTGTTCAGTAAGTGCAACCTGTTGAATTCTTGTTTTGATATGAAAATCAATTGAACTAATAACGAGATCCTTTTTTGTACTATCAATTAGAAAATCACTTGTGTTCTCATTCTCTACCACTTTGTTTTCTGCTCTTTTACTATTCCTTTCTCTTAGCTGACATGTTACCATTTCTACAGCCCCTTTTCCACTGGCACCCTGTCCCAGGAATTAACTGGGAATTTACTACGACAGGGTGCAGTAGAAAAGGAACACTGACTGAATGGTGGTGTCAATTGATGTAATTTCATGCCTCTACCCCTACTTATATCTCGCCTGCGTGCTGATAAAACCGGTGGAAAAGGGACAGCAGGAAGTCACCTGTTTCGATTTGAAGGTAGAATGCTCCGATCCCCAGGGATGAGTGTGTTCAATGGAAAAGCAATTAGTGTCCCAGCTAAGGGTGGCCCAGTGGAAACGCCACAAAGGGCTTCCTATCCCAGGACACTGCAAAGCCAATTAACCGGGGTGCCAGTGGAAAAGGGGCTCTTGTGACCACTTTATTTTGTGAAAGAATGACATATGTGATACCTTATGCATGCCTTTAGTACTACACCCACTGGCTCCGCCTTAACTATCCTTTGAGACACATGCTCTGAAATATTTGCATTGATTTTGTGAAGCACGATTTGACTTTCGCAAAACTACACTGAACATATCTGCAATACACAAACAAGGCTCATAAAGTCACACAGCACAGGGTGACTAACATTTCGGGCCTGGGCCTATCATCGTCGGTTACCTTTTTCTCCCTGTGGATGCAGCGTGACCTGCTGAGTTTCTCCAGCCTGTTTGATATTGCACTTAACCCCAACATCTGCAAATTTTGTCCTTCTCAGCCCAATGATTGATTGTAGTAGTTTTTGTGTTGGTCTCCATCTTATTTGCAGACAGAGGGGTACCAATGGAAAACAGCTAGCATATGAAGGAGAAGGAAAAAAGTGGCTATATGAAAAGAATTAGGTCAGGTAGACAGGAGTTTGTAGTAAAAACACAACACTGGAGAAACCCAGCAGGTCAAACAGGGTACAAAGATAAAGGTGCAAAACCAAGGTTTTGGGCTTGAGCCCTTCATCGAGGTATGAGCAAAATGCAGGCAGGTGCTCAAACAAAATAGTCGGGGGTGGGGAGAGGGAGGGGGAGGAGCACAGGCCCACAGACAGGAGGTAATATATGGATAAGGGAGGAAGGGCACACCAGTAAGCTGGGGGAGGGTAGATGACTCTGTGAATGGAGGTGGAGAGCTGGAGGAAAGGAGATAGAGGGATGGAGAAGAGAGGGAGAATGGGGAGTGAGTTTGCAGAAACCGGAGAAGTCGATGTTATTGCTATGTTAATGGAGGGGGTTTGTGTTTAGTGGTGGAGATTGTTTGGAAGTTGTTCTGTTATATTATGCATAATTCAATTGAGCCGATGTCACAGACCACACACGGACCTCAGATGCTGGGATCGGGAGGAACTTGCAAGCTGCTGGAGGGATTCAGTGGGTCCAGCAGCTTCAGTGGGAGAAAAAGAATAGTTAATGCTTCAGGCCGGAACCCTTCGTCAAGACTCTTTTGTCACAGAAGAGTTGTAAATAAGCTCAGTGAGCTCCAGTGCATTTTTTGGATGGCATCAATTGAAGTCTCAGCACATCAGAGAGAGAGTGAGAGATATTTTGAGACTGGTGATAGAGGTGCCAATTAAGTTTTCCACTCTGCCCTCAAGAGAATCATTATTCCAAGATGATTACTATTCCTTTTCAATCCTGACCTGCCTGAACCATGTGGATGGTACGCAAGGAAATAGAAAATGAGTGATGGTGAAGTGTAAATAAACTGTGCCCTACTCTTGTATCTGTGGCAGAAATGAGATTACAGGGATTGCTGGACGAAGTCTTCTCAATCTCCTGTCATCCTGGTGGTTGCATTCTTCGATGATACTAATCACAGGGAGTCAGGGTTATCAATTAGATTACAACAGGCCGAAAAATGGGCATGAGGGAAATATTCAGTAGTGGATAATACTGGGAGCCATAAAACCAAAACACAGGCTGGTCTTGACTTATTCATTTACTGCATCCCATACATAGTTGATGGTGGGGTATTCTGCAAGGTCTCTGATCAATGGACACAAATGGGAATTCTTTGTTAAGAGGCATTGTTCCAGACAAGCAGCTCATGTTCCCAATTGCAAAACTTAAAAATGACACCGAACCAGGCATAGCTCCAGATTTAATGCTGATTAGAATTGCAATAACATTGGAGGGCATTTAGTACAAAGACTGCACTAGTCTAAGAGATGAGCCCTACTATTTTTTACAATGGATACAAATAAGTGCAGGTTTTGTTAACATGTTTAACATTCAAAATTTCAGATCAAGAGCCCTTCATTGTCATGTCCTCAAATTTTAAAGGCATAAGAACAGGCACCACTAGTCTAGAACCCCTATCAAGATAAGTAAGAAGCAAAAGAAAGTCTATTCAAGACTTTGAGTGTTCATGGATCCTGCCACCTCTTCCAAAGCCTCCTGAACTCCCATAACCTCTATCTCCACATGGCTGCCTGTCTGTGACTTGGAATTCAAGGCATCCAAGTAATCCTCCTTTGGCCCTGGTTCTGGAAATGAATTTTTAATAGGATAGTTTCTTTTGATAAATGCTATCCGTCAAATATTTCCGTTAACACCATTTGGCTTCTTTGAACAAGAATCTGAGTGGGAGCCAGTTGCAAAGGACTTCCTCAATGATGAACTATGGCTCAGGTAATGCAGTCAACAGCAAAGTGATGGTGTTTACCGGTGACCTTGGAGAAAATTACTTAAGGTTCTGGGGATACTGTATCTGTGGTTTGAATTTTGACTCTCCTTGCAACTTCCTGTCAGCCATCAATTCCACTGCACCTCTGGATCAAAGCAACTGTGAAGACATTGGGCAGACTGAGCGTCGAGTTACGATAAATAATGACCACGTAAAGCAAACCAAGAATTAAAAAGCATTCAGAAAATAACAAAAGCACTAGAAATAAAAGTGGAGAATGTGGGGGAATAGCTAACAGCTTTGGCGGAGAGCTAACTGTTCAGGTCAATTACCATCGATCAGAGCTCACTAAAAACAGTACATTAAACTGCAGCCTTCCAGATGAAGAAGCAAAATTGCAGCAGATGCTGGGGAATATCTCCATCAAATGTTGCCCACACTTCTCTCTTCACATGCTGCCCGGACTGTTGAGTTTTTCTTCTGTATTCTCAATATATTCAAATTTTACAAAAAATCTTTAAAATAATTTTTTGAACATTTTATATTGAGTTGGGGTTGAAATGTCATAAACAAACACTGAAAAGTGTACTTTATAATGCATTTCAAAAATATACAGGGGCATAACAATCCAAATATAAGAAAGTTTATTGCTTTCAGAACCCAAGAGATTTTAAGAAGTGATTATGGCTTGGCACATTAATTAATTTTAATTCATTGTTCGAGACGAGGACGTAACTGGAAAGATAAGTATTACTGCTTCTCCATAATTGAGCTGCTGCCAAAACTTTAAGTAAAGCTTCTCCCATAACAGAGTTAATCACAGTGTCAATGAAGCAGCAGAAAGATACTTCCAGTCAAGATGTGTATGCCTTGGAAGGTGATTAAACTCTTTCTCATTGCAGATGGCCATGCCTTGTCAAGACCGTTACTTGTCACTAAAAACCCAATGTCTTACCGTTATCGTGTTCTTGGTCCTTGCACCTCATTCAAAAGGAATTGTAGTAAGAATTGTTTGGTAAGAGTGAGAAGTTTTCAATAATTAACTTCAGCGCGGTGGTTAGCACAAGGCTAGCACAAGGTTCGAGTGGGGCTCAAATCTGATACTGTCTGTAAGGAGTTTATACATTCTCCCCGTGTCTGCGTGGGTTTCTTTCCACTGTTCAAAACGTATTGAGGTTGTAGGTTGATTGGGTGTAATTGGGTGGCTCGGGCTTATGTGCCGAAAGGGCCTGTTACCCTGTTGTATGTCTAGAGAAAGATTTTGGAACTGTTGAAAGCATGGAGAAACAAGAAGCCTTTATCCTACGGACCACAACTGTCAAAATTTCAGCTTGACATACAACTCTTACAGGTCAATTTGAGATAGACATTTAATGCAGGTCTCCGGAGGCACCAGCATCCCATATATGAACATATAAAAGGACAGTGACCTCTGAATTTTCACATTTAATTATGTGTATGGTTGCTTCAAAGCTGCTGGGAGATACAATGAAAATGAAGAATTCACATCAACTTGATATTATTTTTGAGACATTTTGGGACAATATTTCTTTTTGACAAATTTCAGTTTTGTGTCACACAATATAGTATATAATAGAAAATGGAACTGTATTCATTAACGCCTTGCAGCACTGTTTACGGTTCATATTTGAATGCCTCACTAGAATATTGAGCAAACAGTGAGCTGCTGGTGAGACTCACCAGGTCAGGCAGCATCCATGAGTGGAAATGGCCAGTCAGTATTTCGGGTTAGGATCCTTGGTCAAGGCTAAAGTGGGAAGGGGAGATACCAATTATATCAAGGGATGGAAGATGCTGGGGAAGGGCTAAGAGGCCAATGGGTCAGGATCAGAAAGTGAACAGAAGTACCTCACCAGGTTACAGGACTGTACATTGATTGTTTATCGATGCCTGACTCATCTGAAATACCTTGTAGTCAGGCAAGTTAGCAGTCTCCAACCATTAAGTTGTATGAGGAACTGTGCAAAGTAGACAACCCAAGGAAGATCGTTTTCGAAGTAAAAACTGTTAGCTACAGCTGTAGACACAGGAGGAATCCAAGAGGCCAGTTGGTTAAATGTTTATATTAATGGTTATAAATTGTTGGCTCTTGAAAAACCTCATCGCCTGCGACTCTGCTTTTAGTTATGAATCGGTCATTGCAGAAAATGAAAATCTATTAAAGGCAATGGAAGGAGCTACTAGACCAATGGCTGGTCTAATTGAGGAGACTTAACTAGAAGAATTACTACAGGACTTACCTTAACATTGTCTTCATCGATCATGCCTTGTCAGTTGCTGCAGAATTTTTATACTTCTATTTAGAGATAATCACATGCTAAAATGGCACAGCCTGCAACTTGCAGAAAGCGATTAAGTCACCAATATTAATTTGTAGAAGAACCGTTGTAGATTAAAATAAAATAAAGGCAAATAGTTCTCTTGGGAGATAGTCACCGAAGATTTAGTGATCACCACTACACTTAATTTGAGCCAGTAACTTGATGGAGTGAAGCAATCTACTGGAGGAATTCAGTGGGTCGCTGATGTTCATTAACCCATTGAGTTCCTCCAGGAGGTAAATAGGAAAATCTGCAGATGCTAGGGTCTAGGACGGTACGCAAGAGTGCCGGAGAAGCTGAGCAGGTCATGCGGCATCCATAGAAAGCAAAGGTTCTTTCAGAAGATTGTTTTTTTAATCCAGATTTTAGTATCTCCAGTCTCATATGTGTTCCCAGTAACATAGAAAAAGTGATCCCATAGTTATTCAGCCATTCTTATGAAATCAATCCATCCAAACTATCTATAAATCTAATAAATAAATCTAATGATCTGGTGAGACCTCACTTGGAGTACTGTGTACAGTTTTGGGAACCATATTTGAGAAAAGACGTGCTGGCATTGGAGAGGGTTCAGAGAAGATTTATGAGAATGATACCTGGAATGAAAGGCTCTTTGACTGCACTTGTTGGAATACAGAAGGATGAGGATAGAGACATTTTGAATGCTGAAAGTCCTGGACAAAGTAGATGGGGCAAGGACATTTCCCATGGTAGGGGAGACTTGGACAAGAGGGCACAACTTCAGGATAAAAGGGTGTTAATTTAAAACAGACATGCGGAAAAAAAATTCTTTAGTCAGAGGGTCGTAAGTCTACTGGGTATATTTAAGGCAGAGATGGACAGGTATTAGATTAGTCAGGGTTACAGGGAGAAGGCCAAGAAGTGAGGGTGATAATTAGAATAATGCAACCGACTTGATGTGCCAATGAACCTACGTCTGCTCCTATATCTTGTGATCCTGCAAGGTTATATTGAAGATGGCGAGAACTTTCTGAAGTCTATAAGAAGTTCAAGGGAATTTAAAAGGCAGATATTGAGAAGCTCAGGCAGGTAACTATCTCAAGCTGTTTTAGGTGCACACAATCTAGCTGACTCAGAACTGAACACTTTTCATGTGCAGAGGCTGTCCAATGTTGATATCCTATCTATTATCACACTGGATTGGTCACTCCTGGGTGAAATTTACCTTTGTGTGGCTGGACATTTTTGCCTTATCATTCACACATTAGCCAGCTCAGTGTAACTAAAATGGAATTCACTACATTAAAGAGTAAATTAGTTAATGCATATTGGATAATAAATATGTCCTGACCAAGTCATTTGAGGTGAGTCTGGTACCATAAAGTTGATTTTCGCAGATAATAAGTACAGTATGTACGCATGTAATATTCGACTGTTGTAGACCAATTTTTAGGGTAAAATTTAGGAGGTCAACTATGGCATGCATACTACTTTTGACCATGGTAAGTGCCTGCATCACTCGAGGTGTCGGGAGTTCCAGTGGATGGGCTGCTGGGGCCTAGGTGAGAGTCCATGATAGGAAAGTCGGGAGCACCGTTGGGCAGGCTGCCAGGGCGAAAAATAGTCGGGTTGACTTTTATACAGGATATATGGAAAATACCAGATTTTGGGGGATCGACTTTTCCATGGCATCAACTTTTCCATGCGCATATACAGAACACAGGCAGATTAAAGGATTCACCATCACTAAAGCAAACCCTACAGGAGCTGGTGAAGGGAAATGGGAACAGAAAATTCTGCAATCGCTCAGGTCAGGCTACCTGATGCCAAGCTCCCTCCCCCGCTGCCCTGAAGATAAATAGAGTCACTGAAATGGTTCCACTTCTAACCCGGCACAGATTTAGCAGCCAGATTGTCAGCAAAACCATTGGGAAACTATGAGTGTTTGTGCCTCACCACAGCATGGGAATTCAGTGGTCTTGGTAGCATTGCTATTCCGCACAGAAGCTTGGGAAATCTTTTTTCCCACACAGCCGTTTGTGTGTTCCAAACTACAGAGAGAAAAGTTTTCTCTTCTGTGCAGAACTGCCAACTCTCATCAGAAAATCTGAGCCAATTTCTCAGATCTGTGGCAAGGTCGTCAACCTAACAAGTTCCTATCTCCTTAGCATTTTTTGATGTGGAGAATGAAACTTACAGCTAAATAGCATGTATTGTAAAGGGGATGCATCAACAGAGTGACTGGGGCAGTGAGTTTGAGGGTGTCAGTAGTTGCAGAGAATTTTGTTCAAAAAGCTTCATTAGCTTGACCTAGAGAGGGATGACTTACAAAACACATACGATTCAATAAACTAACATGTAACACTGTGCTGTACTTAACTACTCAGGCCAATTCTGACCATTGCTGTTTTTAGAAGAAGGTTGAGCCCCTCTCTTAGTTATTTGGGAAATATACTGGATAGGTACCTGGGATATCAGATTTCAGATTTATTGTCAGATGCCAATGAGATTCAACCCTGAGATTCTTGTTCCTGTAGTCGAGACAGAATTACCACTTATTGGCACTGCCACAAAAAAGCTGATTGAGCATACATATGTAAACAAATAAACAAAATGTAAACAAACTGGCTGTGCAAGAAAGAGAATATCAATAAAGTGCAAATATAAGTCCTTAAATACATTCCTGATTGTTTTTGTTGTTGAGGAGTCTGATGTTGGAGGGGTAGCAGCTGTTCCTGAACCTGGGGATGCGAGTCCTGTGGCACCTATACCTCTTTCCTGATGGCAGCAGTGAGAACAGAGCATGTGCTGGGTGGTGAGGGTCTTTGATGATTGCTGCTGCTCTCCGACGGCAGCGTTCCTTGTAGATGCGGAGGGTGGTGCAGCCGGTCAGCACACTTTCCACCACACATCTATCAAAATTTGCCAGGGTTTTCAGTGTCAATCCGCAAACTCCTGAGGAAGTAGAGGCGCTGATGTGCTTTTTTCATGATGCCAATAGTATGTTGGCTCTAGGAAAGATCCTCTGAGATATTGACTATAATTCAAGGCAAGGAGTATATATCAAATATAGGAATATATCTAATATATATTTGTGCGTGTATGTCTGCTTATTTGTCTCTTTGTTTGTTTTCCATGCAAATCAATATGGAGCACTCTAGCAATGCTTAAGGAAGTTCACTAGGGGTAACATTTGATGCTGAATGTCATGACCACATTGAATTTAACTTTTAAGGTCATATGAAGTTCAAAAGTTTAAAAACTTTGAACTTGCACCAGGGAGACCTCAATTAGATACAGGGCTGGGCATCAATGTACATTCAGAATAAAAGCAAGTAGTGAAGCCTAGTTCAATATGAGCTCAAAAAGCAAAGAAACATTGGCAGAAGCTCTTCACAAGACCGTAGACTTGGACAAAGGAGAAAGCAAGGGACAGCAGAGGAACATCAGACTCGCCTCACTGTTGATGACTCCAGACAAACAAGGAGCAGGCAACAGGAAGCAGGACAGCAGCGATATGGGCGTCTCAGTGCTCAGACCTCCAGACAAACAAGGAGCAGGCAGCAGGAAGCAGGACAGCAGCGATATGGGCGTCTCAGTGCTCAGACCTCCAGACAAACAAGGAGCAGGCAGCAGGAAGCAGGACAGCAGCGATATGGGCATCTCAGTGCTCAGACCTCCAGACAAACAAAGAGCAGGCAGCAGGAAACTGAGGAACAATGCCAAACCCGCCTCAGTACTGATGCTGCCAGGCATTCCTTGAGCAGATAAGAGTCTGCTGAGGAAGAATAAGCAAGGTTCCAAGCTTTCCTGGACAATACCAGATGTCATGCTAGTATAAAATATATGCAAATATATATCAAGCAGCCACAGAGTTCCTGAGCTAACTACTTCTCACACAGTTGACTTAAATCAAATGACAAAAAATAAACCACTGGAGGAACTCAGCAGGTTAAGCAGCATCTGTGAGAGGAAATAAATTTTCAACAATTCGGTTTTCCTCCACTGATGCTGCTTAACCCACTGGGCTCCTCCAGCCCTAACCCACTGGGCTCCTCCAGCCCTAACCCACTGGGCTCCTCCAGCCCTAACCCACTGGGCTCCTCCAGCCCTAACCCACTGGGCTCCTCCAGCCCTAACCCACTGGGCTCCTCCAGCCCTAACCCACTGGGCTCCTCCAGCCCTAACCCACTGGGCTCCTCCAGCCCTAACCCACTGGGCTCCTCCAGCCCTAACCCACTGGGCTCCTCCAGCCCTAACCCACTGGGCTCCTCCAGCCCTAACCCACTGGGCTCCTCCAGCCCTAACCCACTGGGCTCCTCCAGCCCTAACCCACTGGGCTCCTCCAGCCCTAACCCACTGGGCTCCTCCAGCCCTAACCCACTGGGCTCCTCCAGCCCTAACCCACTGGGCTCCTCCAGCCCTAACCCACTGGGCTCCTCCAGCCCTAACCCACTGGGCTCCTCCAGCCCTAACCCACTGGGCTCCTCCAGCCCTAACCCACTGGGCTCCTCCAGCCCTAACCCACTGGGCTCCTCCAGCCCTAACCCACTGGGCTCCTCCAGCCCTAACCCACTGGGCTCCTCCAGCCCTAACCCACTGGGCTCCTCCAGCCCTAACCCACTGGGCTCCTCCAGCCCTAACCCACTGAGTTCCTCCAGCCCTAACCCACTGGGCTCCTCCAGCCCTAACCCACTGGGCTCCTCCAGCCCTAACCCACTGGGCTCCTCCAGCCCTAACCCACTGGGCTCCTCCAGCCCTAACCCACTGGGCTCCTCCAGCCCTAACCCACTGGGCTCCTCCAGCCCTAACCCACTGGGCTCCTCCAGCCCTAACCCACTGGGCTCCTCCAGCCCTAACCCACTGGGCTCCTCCAGCCCTAACCCACTGGGCTCCTCCAGCCCTAACCCACTGGGCTCCTCCAGCCCTAACCCACTGGGCTCCTCCAGCCCTAACCCACTGGGCTCCTCCAGCCCTAACCCACTGAGTTCCTCCAGCCCTAACCCACTGGGCTCCTCCAGCCCTAACCCACTGGGCTCCTCCAGCCCTAACCCACTGGGCTCCTCCAGCCCTAACCCACTGGGCTCCTCCAGCCCTAACCCACTGGGCTCCTCCAGCCCTAACCCACTGGGCTCCTCCAGCCCTAACCCACTGGGCTCCTCCAGCCCTAACCCACTGGGCTCCTCCAGCCCTAACCCACTGGGCTCCTCCAGCCCTAACCCACTGGGCTCCTCCAGCCCTAACCCACTGGGCTCCTCCAGCCCTAACCCACTGGGCTCCTCCAGCCCTAACCCACTGGGCTCCTCCAGCCCTAACCCACTGGGCTCCTCCAGCCCTAACCCACTGGGCTCCTCCAGCCCTAACCCACTGGGCTCCTCCAGCCCTAACCCACTGGGCTCCTCCAGCCCTAACCCACTGGGCTCCTCCAGCCCTAACCCACTGGGCTCCTCCAGCCCTAACCCACTGGGCTCCTCCAGCCCTAACCCACTGGGCTCCTCCAGCCCTAACCCACTGGGCTCCTCCAGCCCTAACCCACTGGGCTCCTCCAGCCCTAACCCACTGGGCTCCTCCAGCCCTAACCCACTGGGCTCCTCCAGCCCTAACCCACTGGGCTCCTCCAGCCCTAACCCACTGGGCTCCTCCAGCCCTAACCCACTGGGCTCCTCCAGCCCTAACCCACTGGGCTCCTCCAGCCCTAACCCACTGGGCTCCTCCAGCCCTAACCCACTGGGCTCCTCCAGCCCTAACCCACTGGGCTCCTCCAGCCCTAACCCACTGGGCTCCTCCAGCCCTAACCCACTGGGCTCCTCCAGCCCTAACCCACTGGGCTCCTCCAGCCCTAACCCACTGGGCTCCTCCAGCCCTAACCCACTGGGCTCCTCCAGCCCTAACCCACTGGGCTCCTCCAGCCCTAACCCACTGGGCTCCTCCAGCCCTAACCCACTGGGCTCCTCCAGCCCTAACCCACTGGGCTCCTCCAGCCCTAACCCACTGGGCTCCTCCAGCCCTAACCCACTGGGCTCCTCCAGCCCTAACCCACTGGGCTCCTCCAGCCCTAACCCACTGGGCTCCTCCAGCCCTAACCCACTGAGTTCCTCCAGCCCTAACCCACTGGGCTCCTCCAGCCCTAACCCACTGGGCTCCTCCAGCCCTAACCCACTGGGCTCCTCCAGCCCTAACCCACTGGGCTCCTCCAGCCCTAACACACTGGGCTCCTCCAGCCCTAACCCACTGGGCTCCTCCAGCCCTAACCCACTGAGTTCCTCCAGCCCTAACCCACTGGGCTCCTCCAGCCCTAACCCACTGGGCTCCTCCAGCCCTAACCCACTGGGCTCCTCCAGCCCTAACCCACTGGGCTCCTCCAGCCCTAACCCACTGGGCTCATCCAGTCTTAACCCACTGGGCTCCTCCAGCCCTAACCCAATGGGCTCCTCCAGCCCTAACCCACTGGGCTCCTCCAGCCCTAACCCACTGGGCTCCTCCAGCCCTAACCCACTGGGCTCCTCCAGCCCTAACCCACTGGGCTCCTCCAGCCCTAACCCACTGGGCTCCTCCAGCCCTAACCCACTGGGCTCCTCCAGTCTTAACCCACTGGGCTCCTCCAGCCCTAACCCACTGGGCTCCTCCAGCCCTAACCCACTGGGCTCCTCCAGCCCTAACCCACTGGGCTCCTCCAGCCCTAACCCACTGAGTTCCTCCAGCCCTAACCCACTGGGCTCCTCCAGCCCTAACCCACTGGGCTCCTCCAGCCCTAACCCACTGGGCTCCTCCAGCCCTAACCCACTGGGCTCCTCCAGCCCTAACCCACTGGGCTCCTCCAGCCCTAACCCACTGGGCTCCTCCAGCCCTAACCCACTGGGCTCCTCCAGCCCTAACCCACTGGGCTCCTCCAGCCCTAACCCACTGGGCTCCTCCAGCCCTAACCCACTGGGCTCCTCCAGCCCTAACCCACTGGGCTCCTCCAGCCCTAACCCACTGGGCTCCTCCAGCCCTAACCCACTGGGCTCCTCCAGCCCTAACCCACTGAGTTCCTCCAGCCCTAACCCACTGGGCTCCTCCAGCCCTAACCCACTGGGCTCCTCCAGCCCTAACCCACTGGGCTCCTCCAGCCCTAACCCACTGGGCTCCTCCAGCCCTAACCCACTGGGCTCCTCCAGCCCTAACCCACTGGGCTCCTCCAGCCCTAACCCACTGGGCTCCTCCAGCCCTAACCCACTGGGCTCCTCCAGCCCTAACCCACTGGGCTCCTCCAGCCCTAACCCACTGGGCTCCTCCAGCCCTAACCCACTGGGCTCCTCCAGCCCTAACCCACTGGGCTCCTCCAGCCCTAACCCACTGGGCTCCTCCAGCCCTAACCCACTGGGCTCCTCCAGCCCTAACCCACTGGGCTCCTCCAGCCCTAACCCACTGGGCTCCTCCAGCCCTAACCCACTGGGCTCCTCCAGCCCTAACCCACTGGGCTCCTCCAGCCCTAACCCACTGGGCTCCTCCAGCCCTAACCCACTGGGCTCCTCCAGCCCTAACCCACTGGGCTCCTCCAGCCCTAACCCACTGAGTTCCTCCAGCCCTAACCCACTGGGCTCCTCCAGCCCTAACCCACTGGGCTCCTCCAGCCCTAACCCACTGGGCTCATCCATTCTTAACCCACTGGGCTCCTCCAGCCCTAACCCACTGGGCTCCTCCAGCCCTAACCCACTGGGCTCATCCAGTCTTAACCCACTGGGCTCCTCCAGCCCTAACCCACTGGGCTCCTCCAGCCCTAACCCACTGGGCTCCTCCAGCCCTAACCCACTGGGCTCCTCCAGCCCTAACCCACTGAGTTCCTCCAGCCCTAACCCACTGGGCTCCTCCAGCCCTAACCCACTGGGCTCCTCCAGCCCTAACCCACTGGGCTCATCCAGTCTTAACCCACTGGGCTCCTCCAGCCCTAACCCACTGGGCTCCTCCAGCCCTAACCCACTGGGCTCCTCCAGCCCTAACCCACTGGGCTCCTCCAGCCCTAACCCACTGAGTTCCTCCAGCCCTAACCCACTGGGCTCCTCCAGCCCTAACCCACTGGGCTCCTCCAGCCCTAACCCACTGGGCTCTTCCAGCCATAACCCACTGGGCTCCTCCAGCCCTAACCCACTGGGCTCCTCCAGCCCTAACCCACTGGGCTCCTCCAGCCTTAACCCACTGAGTTTCTCCAGCCTTAACCCACTGAGTTTCTCCGGCAGTTCGCTTTTTTGCTCCAGATACCAGCAGTGCAGTCTCTTGTATCTCTGGCTTTAAATAAATATCATTTTAATTTTGAAAAACGAATTTGGTGCACATGATTTCAATGAATGATTGAAGGAGTCCGCAGCTTATAAAATAGTTTATTAGTAATATGATGTCCTTGCCCTTTACTCCTTATCTGATGGTTGAAAGCTAATGTCCTGTTCACCACCCTGTCATGGAACTATGTACTACACCCCCAAGTCTCTTTGCTCTGCAGCAAGTTCCAGGGCCCTGTTATTCACTCTCTTCATTCTGCCTAGGTTTAACCTCCAAAAATGCAACTATGAAAATTATTTATCTATCCTTTGATATTTATCTCTTTTTTTCTATCTTGACATATTTTGGTAATTTAATTTTTACTATTGTAGTGGGCCATTTCAGAAGGAGGACATGGTCATAGGTTACTATATATATATTTATATAGTGTGTTTCCATTTGTTGTTTTTGCAATACAGTTTAAATTAAAAAAAAAATTTGAAACCTGTATATGGTAACCTCTGACCATGTCCTCCTCTTTGGAAGCTTGGAAATGGCCACCCTACTTCTGTACCTCTTTGGAAGTAAGAATTTCAGTGCATGTGTACATTGTATTTCTGCATATAACAATAAACTCACATTAACACTGACAAAGTTAAAACCTTTCGCCACTCTGGGTTAAATTCCATCTGCAATTCATTGATCCATTTTCCCAGTTCGTCTTGGTCGTGTTTGTAATCTTCAACCTTTCTCCCTGTCCACTATACTGCCCATTTTGGTATCACGCAGATCAGTCATATCACTACTGACTGGCAGGAATAATAAACATATATTGAGATTTAAATTCTGTTTGCTTCTGTTAGAATATTTAGACAGCATGAAATTATCTTAACGTGTATAATTGCTGTAAAGCATTATGGGAGGAGAAGTATTAAAATGATTAATTGTCATTCAAATGCCCTTGATATAAAGTGTATGTTTGTTTCAGATCCATGTAGGCATTGCTTCTCAATCTTCTGTGACTAATTACCTATATCCATTTATATATAGAAATCATGAACAGAAATATTAAATTAGAAGGCATGCACATTTGGAACATTTCCCGGTTGATATTTTCAATAACCTAAAGGGAGCGAGAAGGCACGGTGGAGAAATGACCTGCTTGACCGGAAAAAATAGGAAGAGCGAGATTTTTTAAAAAATGATGAGAGATTGCACAAATCTTTAAAAGTCAACGAGCAGGTTTATCGGTCAATAAGGAAAGTGGATGGCCCTTAATGCAAAAAATATGAGTACAATAATGATGCCTTTGTTAAGTGTACAGAACCTTGGCGAGACCACTCCTGAAGCATTTTGTATGATTTTTATACTGTTACCCAGAAAGGGATGTACTTGTAGAGGGAGTGCAGTTTCCTGTCATGATGGGTCCATCATTTGAAGAGAGATTGTGTTCGCTGGCCCTGCATCTCTGGAGTTTATAGGAATGAGAAATGAAACATATTAAATTCTTAGAAGACCTGAGAAGAAAGATAATGCTAGAATGTTTCCTTAAGTTGAAGAATGAAGGACTAGTACCGCAGTCTTAAATCAAGGTGTAGGCTGCTTGTTGCCTCTTTCCTTTTGAAAGGAGGAGATGTTTCTTCTTAAAGAATATCAGAATTAGAATCCGGTTTATTGCCATGAACATGTCATTAATTTATTGTTTCACAGCAGCAATTATGGTGCATTACAGGTGCAAAATAGCTATAAATTAGGTTTCTGTAAAAATCTTATTTAAAGGCGAGCATGCAGGTACAGCAAGCGGTTAAAAAGGCAAATGGTATGTTGGCCTTCATATCAAGAGGGTTTGAGTATAGGAACAAGGATACCTTACTGCAGCTGTACAGGGCCTTGGTGAGACCCCACCTGGAGTATTGTGTGCAGTTTTAGTCGCCTTATCTGAAGAAGGATGTTCTTGCAATGGAGGGAGTGCAGAGGCGATTCACCAGGCTGATACCTGGAATGGCAGGAATGACTTATGAGGAAAGATTGCGCAATTTGGGATTGTACTCGCTGGAATTTAGAAGATTGAGAGGGGATCTCATAGAGACATATAAAATTCTGGAAGGACTGGACAGAATGGATGCAGAAGGGATATTTCCAATGGTGGAGGAGTCCAGAACCTGGGGCCATGGTTCGAGGATGATAGGCAAACCATTTAGAACCAAGATGAAGAGGAATTTCTTTACCCAGAGGTTTGTGAATCTGTGGAATTTGTTGCCACAGAGAGCAGTAGAGGCAGGTTCATTGAATATATTTAAGAGGGAATTCGATTTATTTCTTCAGTATAAGGGTATTAAAGGAAACGGAGAGAAGGCGGGGATGGGGTACTGAACTTTAAGATCAGCCATGATCTCATTGAATAGCGGAGCAGGCTCGAAGGGCCGAATGACCTACTCCTGCTCCTATCTTCTATGTTTCTAAAAACATAAATAAATGAGTGCAAAAGAAGAGAAAAAGTGAGGTAGTATCAGAAATCTGATGGCAGAGGGGAAGAAGCTGTTTTTGTACCTTTCAAAAGAAAATATACCATTTTCTTTCCATTTAGGATTATTCTCATGCTATTTCACAACGGAGCTCATGTCCATTTGCATGCTTTAACCAGGCTTTGGTACCACATTTGCAGTTTATTGCAATATGTTGATGCATTAATAAATTACTCACCTCCTGTTCCAGATGAATAGCATTTTATCAACCTCCCACTGCCAATACTGTGATGTATACTTCAGTAGTGGTATTATTCTTGTCATGCTGTGGCATATAAATAGCCTGATTGAATGATTAGTAGCTGTTTTCTTAAAGGAATGAGACTTAGAAGTTACTTCCAATATGTAGAGTGCAGTGGCTGGGTTCTAGTGATAATGGAGCAGCAGTGATTGCTGTGGATAATTCCTACATTAACATACTTGGATAAACTTTCCACTATTTATGTTCATGATAAAGAGAAGTGAGAATGCAGCAAGCCTTTCATTAGCTGGGATTCATTACTTGTAAAGCGATTGTAACATCTGCTAATGTTTGTCTTACTGTGCGGTCAATTATTCTCGACAGATATTGACTTAATCTTTTCAGCAATGAAGATAACACATGTACATCTCCCCATGGTCTAATTCAGTCTGTATCTGTCACCAGTGTGTTAGCCACTGCTTACCTTTTCTGATGGAAGGATAACCATGTGGTTGGTTGAAAATGGCAAGAGACTGAACCCTTTTAAATGTGTTGGTCATTGGTGAAGACCAAACGGCAAGAAGGAATGAATATCTTGGAAATGTATAGCACCTTTCATGCCATGGATTGCTTTGAGAAATCTGCAGTTAATGAATAAGGCTTGTGCATAATGTAGTAATCAAGGCAGCCAGTTCACACATAGAAATCTACAAAGAGTTAAGTGAAATTCACAATAGCAAAAATGAACTGCTGAAGGAACTCAATGGGCTGAACAGTGTTTGTGGATGAAAAGGGATGGTCACTTTTTTTGGACAAGACTCTATATCAGTTCTGATTGAATGAGTAATTACTATTTTAGATGATGGTGGCGCAGCAGTGGCTGCAGCGGCTTCTCCGAACCTGATGCTACTGCAACGGTTAAGTAAGGTGCCGTGTAATAATTCTTAATTGAAGAACATTGGATGGTAGAGTGCTGTGGAGATGTGGAGCTGTACAAATGTGTGAACCACGAAGTAAGGTACAGACCTTCGGAAGAAAGTTATGGGACTGTGCAGCCTGGTCTGCTGTGGTGACCGGGCCTCTGTTATGGGGACCAGGCCTCCAGATTTTGACGTTGTTTGCTGCCAGTTGTCGAGGAGGAGATGCTGTGGTGAGTTTTGCGGAGTGGGCTGTGTCGTGCGCCTAGCTGGGAGGATTTGGAGATCTGTGTGTTCTGCGGTCAAAGTGTCGGGGAGCCCGGAGCGGCCATGTCGAGTGCCTGGCGGCTTTGCCATCTTGGAGAGTGGGGCCCTGCGCCAGAGAGATGGTGGGGTTGGCGAGGGGTCTCTACCGCTATTGAGCCAAAGCTTGCGGACCCATATGGACATGCGAGCCGTGTGGCAGTTCCTCACTTCAAGCTACTAGACTTTTTAAAATTAAGTCTATGAAAATGTAACTTATTTCCGCTGTCTAGTTTTTATTTCATCTTTTGCTGTTTGTTTTATTCACTGTTGTAGGTGTGTTCCAGTTTTGTGCAGTTTTCTTTTTTCTGGTGTAAGAATGGCATAGTCTTGTGTTGTCCACATTGTGTAATCTTGTGATATTTAGGTAGCATTATGGTTTGGAGGAATGTTATTTTGTTTATTACTGTGTACTGTTTTGCAGTCAGTGGTTGCACAATTTATGTCCCTGTTGAAGACAAGTGAGAATGCTATAATAAGTAACTGATGCAGGGTCTTGACCCAAAACATTGACTACCCCCTTGCCATTACAGATGCTGCTCTACCCACTGAGTTTCTCCACCATTATTGTTTTTACATCCAAATTAGAGCATCTGCAGTTGTTTTTTTGCCACGCTGAAATGGCTAATAATTGTTTCAGTAAGAATTGACCGGTACCTCAGATCTTTCTCCATTCATCTTCTCCAGGATTCTTCTTTGGATTCACAAGTTAAACTGAGAGAGCAGGCAAGGCCTTGCTTCAATGTTTTTTCTGAAAATTGGGACCTCTGACCATGAAGTACTTCCATAATGTTGCACTGGAGTGTTCACATAGAGTTTTGTGCTCAAGGACATTTCCTTGAGGGGCCTCCTAGTTCGCTTTTGTGCAGTAAATGATCACTTATCATTTCCCAATGTTTTCTTTCTCTGTGGAAATCATGCTTTCAGTTCAGCAGCTCATCAAAAATGTCCCAGTAGACCAGCTTTTCAGTGAAGTCAAAAAGGCTCTGGAATGCTAATGGCTAATGCTCTAACTTCAGCTAACAAAAGTGAATTTAATAGATTTGAATCAAAACCGCTTACAGATTTCCAAGACTTATTTATTTAACTGCCTTTGTCACATTAAATACTTTCCCATGGACCTCGCTGCATACGACTGAATTTAAAAAAAATCAAGTACATCATGTCAATGTCAAACTTGCAGGAAATGTGCAGGAAACATGAGAAACTTTAATCACTCAATTCTATTCATTGATGACAGTCAAGACCCAGAGAGAGAGGACACTTCCCATTCCTATGAATCATGTACCCAGTTTAACTGCTTTAATGGTTGAGAGATCGGTCTTTAAAATTGTTTCATCCACAGAGTAAATTTTATAAAGTAGTAAAGTGAGGCACATATTACGAGGATATGGGAGCTTAGTGGTTGGGCTCCAAGGGCTAATTGATCAGGAGACTCCAGATGAAACCACACCTTGGTAGTGGAGGAGTTTAAACACAAAATAAATCACAGAAATTAGGAGTAGTTGATGCACCATCAATGACTCATGTTGAGCAAAACTGACAGGCTTTTGTTCGCAATAGAATGAAGACATGTCCTCACTGGTTGATTGTCCCAAACAAAGGTGGGGGCTGAGGGACAGTCACTTTTCTTCAGGAGCCTGTGGGAGGAGCCTCAGGTACAGCCGGCCAACAGGCGTGCCCAGACGGATCAATATATACATATAGTGGTTTACTACACGAATAACATGAAGCAACATGACTGATATAGAATTGTACTTAATAAACTCCTATAGAAAAAGGTATCTGCCATCATTACCAACTTGTGGAAAATGAGGCCACACTAGATGGGATTGACTCTATGACCTGGTCTGAATATAACAGCTTTCCAGACCAAGAAGGTCAGGAAAGGTCCTTAGAAAACCCTGAATCCAGGAGCAGACAACACATCAAAGAACACCCAAGCCTCCAAAGCAAGAACTTCTTCCAATCTATTAAATTGCATTTGCTGTTTGCAATGCAGTCTCCTTTACATAGGAGGATCCAGATACAACCACTTAGCTTCTTGTTCCACTGATTCAGACTGCAGATTTATTGTCAGAGTACATACATCTTTCAAATGCCCCTATTGTAACAGCCTCCACCCTTTCAATATCCCTGTCAGCACCCCTGTCAACATATTTCAGGCACCCACTACTCTCTGTGTAAAAAGAGATTCTTTTTTCTGCAGGCCACACAGAATTATCACTTATTTGCAATGCAAAAAAACTATTCAAAGCACACATGCAAACAAATAAAGAAGTGTAAACAAACTGACTGTGCAATACAGAGAGAGGAAAAAAATAAATGAAGTGCAAAAGCAAGTGTCCTTAAATGAGTCCCTAACTGAGGAGTCTGATGGTGGAGGGGTAGCAGCTGTTCCTGAACCTGGTGGTCCGAGTCTTGAGACACCGACACCTCTTTCCCAATGACAGCAGCGGGAACTTAGCATGTGCTGGGCGGTGTGGATCTTTGTTGATTGCTGCTGCTCTCCGATGGCAGTGTTCCTTGTAGATGTTCTGGATAGTGGGGAGGGTTTTACCTGTGATGTCGTGGGCCATTTCCACTACCTTTTGCATGGCTGTATACTCAGGGATATTGGTGTTATTGATTACTGATATTGCCTGACCTGAATTTCCTCCTTTAAGCAACCTGCTCTACATGGTTTCAGCTGCTGTGCTTTTGAAAGTCTGGAGGAAAGCTTTGATGTATCCTGCATTCATGAGAAGCAGCAATCATATCTTGGATCGATTGGAATCATGGGGCAGGAACCTGACCCACATCGAGGGTGTTCACTGAGATAAGAGTTAACTGTTTGAACCACGATGAGAAAGGTTGAAAGGAATTTTCAGAAACTTCAGGCATGCTATAGAGTCATAGAGCCAGTGTGGAAACTCTTTCGTCATTGCGACAGAAAAATTGAAGCTTTCAATAGGATACATGAGAGACAAAAAAGCAGGATGAGGGGGTGTTTAATAATGTGGAGAAGGGTCAGAGGAAGTTCATGTGCACCCTAAACAACAGCAGGGATCTGATGAGCCATATGTCTTAGTGACATCGCCACAGATGTCAAGTCAATTTGATGTAGGCACTGAAGCCAATCCACAGGACCATAAGAGTGGCAGAGAGGACCTCTGGGGACTCCCTCCCCACACCCCTCCCCCCCCCACCGACATAATATAGCAGGATCGTTGTTTGAAGGGGACTCACAAAATCGTTGAGGTCCCCTTCACCCTGCACACCTTTCAGCTGCTGTTATCGGGAAAGAGATGCAGGAGTATCAGAGCCAGAACCACCAGGCTGAGGAACACAGGCAGTGAATGCTGAATGACTGAATCATACAATCCCTCCGAGCTTCTTCTATTTATTCAACAGTATTTAATTATTTGTTTTATATATATAAATAAATACTACTTAGGCATAATTTGTCTGTTTGTGTGCTTGCACGTTTTTGCACCGAGGGCCGGAGGAATGTTGTAACGTCCATTTTACTTGTATATTTGGATGATAATAGACGTGAACTTAAAGTTGAGGGGTAAGGTTTTTTACTCAGAGAGTAGTGGGGGCCTGGAATGTGTTGACAGGGGTGCTGGTGGAGGCTGTCACAATAGGGACATTGAAAAGATTCTTGGACATGCATATGGATGTGAGCAAAATAAAGGGTGTGAGGTCAGGAAGGGTTAGATTATTGAGTGGGTTTATAAAGGTCAGGACCACATCGTGGGCCATAGGGCTTGTACTGTAGTGTAATAGTATATGTTCTATTTTCTATGTCTGCTACCAAGGTGAAATAGAGGAGCAGGATAGATAGGAGAGGGCAAAATTAAGTGGCTTGCGGAACTTGGAAAAACCTTATGTCCCAAACCACGTTTTCTCCCATATAACCACCCAAAGAAGCAGCAGAGCTTAGTTTTCATGTTAACAGCAAGACAATCCTTAAAATCAATCATCAGATATCAAAGCGCAGTTCGAGACAGCAGCCCCTGCCCCTTTTGCGAACTGGTGTACCCTGTGAGGAGATGATGACAAAATACACAAAGATCACTGATCTTGTCAATCTTCTAAATTTGTTTTTGTCTCAGGGCTAGAATCACCAGAGGGTTCTTCTTGCAAATAATTCATTAGGGTTTTTAGATGGCAGGAATGTAACGGCACAATCAACGAAATTTGCCATTACACAGGCAGTGTAAAAAAAGGGAAGTACAGGAATTTTTAGTCAATTCCTGCACCGCGATTTATCCTGCAAGACCCCTATTACTTTTCAGGGGAAGCCTGCAGTCTAAACTGCTCCACAAAACACCTCATGAATTCAACGTCCTGCTAATGACTCAGGCCACGTTGCTCCACGTTAAAAAGCACCAGGACTAATGTGTACAAGAACTAAAGGAGTGCAGTGTAAACAACCACAAGGTGAGTAATTATGTTTTCTGATATTTCCAACATTGCTGTCTAAAAAAACATGAATGTCACAGTTCAGGTAAGTAATTTGACCCGCTACATCCTGATTTAAGTGTGCAGTGGAGCTGAGAACAATAGGGAACATGAGGGGAAAGTGTGATTGACACAAGTGACTGGTCTAGCATCCCCCAAATATGACTGAGCCTCGAATTTATGTGTTGGGAGTAATTTGGGTAAATTTTGGTCTATATTATTCCATTGTTAGGGCGATAAATGCATTGCCAATGTAACAGTGGCCATTTTAAAATGTGATCATGTTTGGGTTTGAGAAGAGCTCCAAAATTAGTGAAATCAAAAATGCTATGCAGTCCGGGGAGCATAATCCCTGCCATGCAACGATATTCAAAATGGTGGTTTTTTTTAAAACTGCTTCAGTTGTCTGTTTGATGCCACTTTAAAAAAAATGTAGATTAGTAAATCGAAAAGATCTTGTATAGGGTAAGTAGATTAATCAATGGAAAATATCCTTTTATGATGTTGTTACACAAGAAGGCTGAGTGCAAGGGGTAAATCAAAGGTCAAATAAGTTTCACATCGATGCTCTGTCTGAAGTTCTACACTTGAACTCCCAGGAGCCATGCTTTTCAATTCCCTTCACCATTCTCACACTGATATGTCTGTTCTTGCCCTCATCTATTGCCAGGGTGAGGCCCAAGTGCAACATTAGGGAAGTACACATCACATTCTTCCTGGACAACCTTAAACCCAATAGTGTGAATGCCGATTTTTCTATAAGGGTAACCTGCACCCCTCTCTGGTTCCACTCTCTCCATCTCTTCTTTGCCTACTCCTGTTCTTGCTTTTCTCTCCAGTTCTCCTCTCCCCCCCCCCCACCCCAACAGTGGTACCCTTCCTCTTCCTGTCTTCTGCACCTCTTTTGCCTGTCCGGTACCCTATGACCTGTTACCCCTTCCCAAGCTTCTTTCATCATATAGTTGGCATCTCCCCACCCCACTTTAGCTTTGATAAAGAGTCCTGAGGTGAAATCTTGACATCTCTGCCCACGGATGCTGGCTGGCCTACCGCGGAGTCACTCCAGCAACACATCATTTACTCAGGATCCCATCATCTGCAGTTTTGATGTTTCTCAAGATTCATGTCGGGTTGGTAGGACTTGGGGAGCTAAAGACTGGCCACAGCTTGTCCTTCACCTCCAAAAATTAAGTGGACTTTCGAGGCTGATTATAACTGATTATTGCTATGATAAAGCACATTAATTCCCACTGCCGAAGGAATAAAATATTCTTGGCAGGTAATTCTTTATCGAGACAGCAGAGACAATAAGTCACAAGTGGACCTGTGCTGTAATATTCTCTGATCACATGGGACAATGGAAAGGAGTGTGAGCTGAAATATTTATTTTTTCAGAAATCTTATTTGCAATGTGATCCATTCTAGAGGCATTCAAAGACCCTTGTGTGCATAATATTTGCATTATGTATAACAATCATTCAGCAGAGCTTATTAACTAGGTTCTTTCTTTGGCTTGGCTTCGCGGATGAAGATTTATGGAGGGGTATGTCCACGTCTGCTGCAGGCTCGTTGGTGACTGACAAGTCCGATGCAGGACAGGCAGGCACGGTTGCAGCGGTTGCAAGGGAAAATTGGTTGGTTGGGGTTGGGTGTTGGGTTTTCCCTCCTTTGTCTTTTGTCAGTGAGGTGGCTCTGCGGTCTTCTTCAAAGGAGGTTGCTACCCGCCGAACTGTGAGGTGCCAAGATGCACCGTTGGAGGCGATATCAGCCCACTGGCGGTGGTCAATGTGGCAGGCACCAAGAGATTTCTTTAGGCAGTCCTTGTACCTCTTCTTTGGTGCACCTCTGTCTTGGTGGCCAGTGGAGAGCTCGCCACATAACACGATAACTAGGTTAAGCGATAGGTAAATGCTGGATGCATAAAAATATTTGTTGCAAGTTTAAAAAAAAATGCATAAAGTTTGTACCAGGGCTTTATTAGTTACATTATGTTTATCTGTTTTTATTAACGTAGATATTCAGTTAAGCATACTTACAAAGATTCTACCACACAATTCGATATTGCTGAATTGCATTACATTTCAATAAAATTGGATGTTACCACAAGCCTAGTATGAGTTATAAGGTACTTTCGTCCACCTGTTCCACACATTATGAATATATGCACAGAGGTCACCTGACATGTGGCCATTCACACTGAAGCAGACCATAATCAAGGGTCTGACCAACTGGTGAGGTGTCTGAGGAATCCATTGCCTTCCTTATTACCGTATATGTACATGTCATAATCGAATTTTGTGGACCAATTCTTAGGGTAAAATTTAGGGGATCGCCCATTACACACATACTATTTTTGACCGCAGTAAGTACTTGCATCATTCAAGTCATTGAGAGCTCCGGTGGGCAGGTGGCCTGGGCCCAAAATTAGGGGGGGGGGGGGTTGGCTTTTACATGTGATATGTAGAAGATACCAGATCTTGGGCCAAAAGTAGAGGGTTGACTTTTACATGGTATTGAGTATTACACATGGATATACGGTAGTTCCTTTAAGCTACCTTTGTGCCCAATGGATTACACCCTCATTTGTACCCACCGCACCCCATCCCTCATCCTTTCTGATCACATGTTCAGAGTCTGTTACCCCTTTTACACAGCAATCCCATTTAATTGGGGTGTGAATGACCCATGATTAAAGCCACTCAGGTCATTCACACTGAACCAAGCTGGGAAGGTGCAACCTTTTACATAGGAACCCGGCATTCTGGTGCAAAAGGAGGCAGGGCCTATAGCATTAAAGCTGTCAGCATCCCCAGAGGGTGGGTAAACCTTTTACACAGAAGCTGATGCGAAGTGCTTTGGCTCTGATCCTATCTACCTTGCTGAGCAATGATCAGGATGAAAATGTCCCCCCATCCCACATTCGTTGCATTCACAGAGGAAAGTGAAGTGGTTAAAAGGTGATTAATTACTGTTTTTTTTTAAAGGGCAGTGCAAAACAGCCTTCTGATTCCAAATCCTTGACTGTCAACACCCATGGGTATGGTTGACTGACATTGTTCCCAATTCCTGGTTTACAATTGAACAGCTGTCCTATATTTTCTGATTCTCCATCGCAATCAAGGAAAAGACTCACTGTGCACAAACTGCTGGTCTTTAGATTCAGTGTGTAATAGGAATGACATGGGTGCACACAGAGCATTGTTCAGCCTGCCTTTTTGACCACTGTTGAATCAGTGATCAGCTTTCAGTACTTTAGAATGCTTTTTGCACAAGTCCTTTGAAATCCCCTACAAAGCCATTGTTTGGAGGCTTGCCCACATGTATATCCAAACATAATTTTGATAAGCACATTAGCTGCATGTTTTCAAATAAAATGAGGAGGGGCCCTACAAAAAATTGGCAGCGCTTCCGCTGGAGCGGACCCATGGAGCGGGAAATGAAGTTGGCTCTGTACAGGTTTTAAGCGGCCCGTTAAAGGAGGTTTATTTTAAAATCTGGGTCTAAGATGGCAATGCCTATGATTGGCAGCGACCACAAATAGTTGTCCCGGGAATTGAAGTATTGTCGCAGGGCACCAGGAAATGGGGGAGAAGCAGAGGAGAAGACCCACGGGATGGTGACCATGGTGGCAGACCAGTGAGGGGGCTCTGAGGCTGAAGAACACACAGTGGGGCAGGTGGTTTGGTGACTCGAGGCGAGGTAGCTATATAGGACGCGGGTTGCCAGCGACTGCGGTCAAAGGACTCGCAACGGGCTGCAGACTGCTGGAGGCTGGCTCAGGATTGGCTGAAGGGGTACCAGGTATCAGAACTGAGGTGCGGGAGGCTTCTTGACCGTGTTGGAGGGGTGTATCTGGAGCTCGAGATGCTGATGGTTTGGACTGAAGTCTACAGAGGCTGCGGGAGCACTGGGGGCGAATCCACACTCAGTGACTCTGGGGGGACTCTTTAGCTTCTCTTCCTCTGGCTGTAAGTGGCACGGGGCAATTTCTGCCAATAGCGAATTTTTGTCCACCGAGACTAAAGGAAATTTCATGTAATATCACATTTCCTGTTTTATTATATGGCAATAAAATAAGCTTGAATCTGCTGGAGCCTTTTCTTCCCTTTAATTAGATCATGAAGCAAAGAGACCTGAGAGAATACATCTGAAGATATTTAAAGATAGCAAGAGAGATAAATAAGATCGCTAAAAATACAAAAAAATTGATGGTAACATTCAGGGTAGTATGCTTTGCATAGCAGTTAGCACAACACTGCTACTGCGCCAGCGATCTGGACCGGTGTTCGAATCCTGTGCTATCTGTAAGGAGTTTGTATGTTCTTCCCTGTCTGCGTGGGTTTTCCCCGGGGGCTCTAGTTTCATCCCACCATTCAAAAAAACATACTACGTGTTGTAGTTTTATTGGGAAGACGGGCTCAGGGCTATATCTCTATGTCTAAATTTCCAGAATTTGCAATTTTTTTATTATTCAATTTTTAATTTAAAACACACATGCACTCCTTTCCTTTATAGTCATAAAGGCGTAATGACATGCTAGAACTGTAAATAATGCTTGTTAGGCCATAGTTTGAGCACCGTGTTCATTTCTGGTTACCATATTCGATTAACTATACGAGAGAGGGTGTAGGGAATTATAAAGGTTTTACCAAAAGCTGGAAATACTTAGCAATGAGGAAAGAATGAGAATGTTTCAGGCAGAAAAGTTTAGGGGAAATTTTATTGAGGTGCACAACATTATGAGGGGTCTTGGTAGAAGAAAGAGAAGGTCCTATTCCTTTTAGTAGTAGAGTCAAAAGTCTGGGAACTGAGATTTAATGTAATTGACAAAAGAATTAGGGGGGAAATGACAAAACATTGTTTTAAATCCACACATCTCAAACTCATTTTCTGAAAGAGTGCTGAAAGCATTACATTTAAAAAGTGGATTCTTATAGAACAGTGAGCAGCAGGGCTCTGAAAATGAAGCTGTGTAATGAGTCAGATATGATGAGCTAAATGGTCTTTTTCCTACCTAATACCTTTCTTATGTCTATGATTCTCCAATCTGTGTCTTAAGTCCATCTTTTATGGATTGTTCTGCAACCCTTAATGTTCCTCCCTATCAGAGTCTGTTAAAGTCTTCAATTTACCTCATCTCAACAGTTTGTGTAATGTTTCCATTCCACTTTAAGTAAAGAAATGTTTTCCAACATAATCCCTGAATGGCTGAGCTATTGTTTTAAGGTAATACTATTTTTCTTTGGATTAACTCACCAGAGAAAAAAATAGTTTCTCTCTAATTTCTCTGATCATCATGTGGATCCATGAGTTTGGGATTAGAGATCTTGATGTGATGTGGGCGATGTCTAGTGCTTTACATGATTGAAAGCCTATCTTCCAGGAAAAACTCCTCTGCTAACAACTTTATCTTGCAGAGAAGATGAACCATACATTTATTAGATTAGGAGATGTTTCTAATGTCTCCAATATCATTTGGAAAGAGCCAGAGGCAGAGGAATGAAGTTCCACTGATCACCATTTGTAAGATGTCATTGGTCCTTCTTATTAGTGGTAGGTGTTAATACAATAGGAGGAGATCTCTGTGAAGATCACCTCAAACATTGCTCCTCTGTTCATTGTGAAATAGGCTTCCTGTTCAGAATTCTTCTTTTCATCCTCGCCCATCCCTCTCATCCCACCTTCCAAGCCCTTCAACACCTTTCTCAACAAGTCAGACAGTAAAATTCCTAAAATCCAGACTGCTTGGGGATTGGGCTGGTCTGGATTTTCAGATTTTCCAAATTTTCAGGCAGTACATCTGTGGTGCTTACGCAATGCACGCATGAATGCAAGCACACGCGCACATGAAAGCAGACCATTGTCAAGAAGTCCGGATTCTCAGGTGGTTTGGATTTCAGTTGAGAGTTTTTGGGAAGTCCGGATTCTTGGGTGGTCTGGAATTCTGGCATTTGGATTTTTGGATTTTTACTGTATATTTATTGAGATATTTCCTTAAAATATAACAGATCAAGATCTTCATAGCAGGGATGATTCAACGGAAGGACTTTCTAGCCACCAAGAATGGGATAATCTTAGCCCTGCTCATTTGATGAGAAACAACAAGGTCTGCTGCATTTTACACACAGTCCAATATAATGTTTCATTGATTTCAACAGAGACTAAAATTGAGCAGGCTGTAAAATTGATCTGATGTCGCTTTATTCCTGCTGGACCTGTTAGCTTAAATTACAAATAAACCACAATCCCCTCAACACCCAAAGCAGTTCACACCTAAATCTAAACCTCCCACAAATAATTAGCAAATGTTGCAATAACTCCGAGGGTTGGAGCAGAGAGCATTTTCTATGATAATAACTTGCTAAGAATATCTGCAAAGATTAGAAATACACAATCATTTTTTAAAATTTGTATCTGGATTTAAAGAAGCAGTTACATGTTTCTGGCTGATGTAGAGATGAAGAGATGGATTTCTACCATTTCCCTGCTTTTATTTTGGATGTCCAAGGTTTTTATCTTCACATTTTCCTATCAATTGAATGAATAATTTACCGATAAATAAAGAATTCATCTGCAACATTTGCAGTGTAGAAGAACCATTAGGTGGAGGCAAACAAATATTTACCATTGCATCCATGTGAGTGGAACAGAAACATTAATTACACAATGATCACCTTTCTTCTAGTGTGGTTAATGGGACAATATATCTCCAACACCAAGGTGAATGCGTTCATCAAGTTCCATTGGGTGTCGCGTGCTACAGTTAACATTGGTTGCTTTCTATTTAGTCTTTGAAGACAAAATGTTTGGTAGCAATTAGTAAACAGGAAAGTTATAATTAGAAAGTAAATGTAAAAATATGGGTTTCCAAACAATTCAAATAGTAGCAGGTTGCATCCTGTAGAGGTAATTTCCCTCTTCTTCTGGAATAAAGTTGAATGCAAATCGGAATTTTGCCAGAAGTCTTCCGCATTTTCAAAGGGTCTTGAATCCTGTTTTGATTCCCCATAAATCACAGCTCAATTGAATTTATCCATTGACCCCAGGCAATGGAGTTAAATACCTGTATAATGCAACTATTGTGTAACCATCTATTTGTTTAACTGAACAAGGCTTACTGCTTTGTAATCATTTTGTGATTTCAGGCAAGTTCTCTTAGTGTAAGTGGATTTCCAATGGAAGACATTCTTAATGAGATTACAACTGACCCAGATTCATTGAATAGTCTTATTTAGCTGCTCTTGTCAACTTGGTGGACTGAAAATACGCTGGCATTTCCTGTTTATGCAATATAGAATGCTTTTAAAATGCTGGCATTGGAATGGGTGTGAAAGTGGACCTGAGATTGACAAACAAACATAAGTATAGCTGCAAATTTCACCGTACTTTGCTTTCCAAAGAGTGAAAACTCTGTTAAAACAAGAAGCACTCCCTCTCACAAGGGAGTCTGCTGCATGGCTCACAAGCTGTATATTTATACAGACAGACTTCTAGCTTTCCAGAACATTCAAGCAGACTTTTCCACATAGACACTTCTTAGGATGTTTATCAGGACTTGCTAAACCGGGCCGTGTCGCTTTTGTCATGTCTTTAGGACTCACATTCTCATGGGCAAGGAGATTCTTTCTAACCTATAATAACTTCCAGGAGCATCTTACTATCTGCAACCTGTACTGTTCTGCCACAAAGCTAACAATTGCTGTTCTACTGACGATGATCTGGCACATGAATGCAAGAAGGGAGTGAGTCCATCCACAGTTTCTCAGGAGTTGCATAAAGGAAACTGCTTGTTGAATCCAGACCACATTGGATCCATTTATGAATGAGAAACAAGGGAATCTAATCTTTTTAGTTGATCCACGTGCACGTTGAAGCATGCTATCTTCAAATAAATTCCTGAACTATAGCTTAACTTTTCATCAGAATTCAAACCATTGCCACAATCTCAACGGATCGTGAAGATTAAGAGGGTGAAGCTAAATATAAATACAAGGGTCTTGACCAGCTGTTATAGAAGGAAGTTGTGAGCAGGGGTGCAGTGCTAATTTTTAAGGTGCTGGAGCTCACCAGAAACGATCATATATCCTAATTTTATTAGTGGTATATTTCCCCCACCGGCTACCACCCCTTCTCCCCATCCCCCACCCCAACACCAGCTTCCGTAAAATCCCCTGTATTCAGAGTTGGCGTTGGATCAAATCTAATGGAGGGGCATTAGGGTAACTGTGGGGGAGGGAGGCACTGGTGTATCTACACAAAATAGCACCTAAGGCAATGAGTCAAAATAAATGGTCTCGTGAGACCTGGCCTTGGTGACCGCCATGTTGTATTTGGCCTTGTATAATTGAAAGCAAACAATAGGAGGAATGTACGGTTGTGGAAGAAACAGGTTCGTTGTATGTCCAGAATAGCGCTTGGCAGGGTTGGGCGGGGGCCATGACGCCGACTCTGCCTGTATTTAATATGCAACCAATGTTCAATTCCCCGCTAATTAAAATTTCCCACTTGTTTATTTTGCCGGTGAGCTCTGGCAGCACTGCACTCTTGATTATGAGTGAATCTAAATGTTGTTGGTCTGAATGAGAGACCAATGGGTAGAAGAAGGCAGAATTAAAAAAAAAGATATTACAGGAACAGGCCTTATCGGCCCACAAGCCCATGCTACCCAAATGCACCCAATTAACCTACAAACCCGGTACATTTTGAGTGGTGGGATGAAACTGGAGCACTTGGAGGAAACCCACGTTGACACAGGAAGAACGTACAAACTCTTTACAGACATCACTGGATTAGAACCCCGATCACTGCCGTTGTAAGCATGCCACCCTAAATGCATTCTTCCTAAATGCAATTCTCAAACAGAAAAAATGTTGGAAGCACTTAGCAGATGCTGTCCGACTTGCTGCGTGTTTCCATCTGTTTCTGTTTCAGATTTTAAATTTAAATCTTATCAATTTATTTACAACATGGTAGAAGCCGATTAAAACCATTGAGACCTTGTGCTGCCCAATTATACTCAATTAATTACAACCCCACATGTTTTTGGAGGGTGGGAGGAAACTAGAGCACTCAAGGAAAACCCACCCAGGTCACGGGAAGAAGGTACAAACTCCTTGCAGACAGCGCCGGATTTGAACCCCTGGTCGTTGATGTTGTAATAGCATTGTGCTAACCGTTGCCCAGTGCATTCAAACACTGAAACATTTAGGATTCTGAAGAGGCAAATGGAGTGAGAATGATTTCTCTGCCAGCAAGCCTGGAACTAAAAGGTAAAGTTTCAAAATAGGGGGTAATTTATTTGAGACAATATGTTATTCATTTAACTGAGAAATTAATCACATAATCATGTTGTAAAATATAAAAGTTGATTTACATTGTTAATTTATCAAAAGGAAAAATATATATGTTAGCTAATAAAATCTGCAATTTAATTTGGCAATAAATTAAACTCAGCTGAATTGGCAGAATTTCTTCTCTCAGAGGGTCGTGAATCTTTGGCAAACTCTGCTGGAAATTCGTGTAAACCAAGTAGTAAATATATTCAAGGCCTAGACAGATGAAAATCAAACCACTGCAGATGGTAGAAAACTGAAGTAAAAGCAGAAGATGCTGGAAATCTTCTGCAGGTTAGACATTCGGATCATGGGGGAAACAGGAAATACAAAGATAATCTGGAAAACTAAGTTCAGAATCAGAACCAGAATCAGGATTTATTGACATGAACAAGTCATGAAATTCGGTGTTTTGTGGCAGCATCATAATGTAAACATTCATATTATCACCATCTTACAACATTACTATAAATAAGAAAATAAAATAATAATAAAAATAATTGCGCACAAAAATTAAGGCAGTGTCTTTGGTTCATTGATCATTCAGGAATCTGATGGCAGCGGGGAAGAAGCTGTCCTTGTGCTGCTGAGAGCTCGTCTTTAGGCTCCTGTACCTTTTCCCCGAGGGTAGCAGAGTGAAGGGGGCGTGGCCTGGGTGGTGGGGGTCTTTGAGGACAGAGTTTGCTTTTTTAAGACACTGCCTCATGTAGATGTCTTCGATGGAGTCTGGCACAATGATGTTGCAGGCTGAGTTAACAATCCTCTCAATTCTCTGGTGTTTATTCTTGTCCTGAGAATTGGCACCTCCATATCAGACAGTGATGCAACCAGAATCCTATCCATGACACACCTGTAGAGGTTTATGAGAGTTTTTGGTGACATACGGAACCTCCTCAGATACCTCACAAAATATAGCTGCTGGCGAGCCTTCTTTGTGATTGCATCAACGTGGAGGCTCCAGGACAGATCCTCTGAGATGTTGACACCCAGGAATTTGAAGTTCTTGACTCTCTCCACTACTGAACCTTCGATGAGGACTAGGTCATGTTCCCTGACCCCTCATCCCCACCCGTCCACAATCATCTCCTTGGTTTTGCTGACGTTGAGTGCAAGGTTGTTGTTACCCCATTCAACGAGCCAATATCAACAATCAGTCCAACAACCCGATCAGTCATGAGCTTATTGAATAGCACAGCGAACATTGCTTAGCCTTGTTCCAATTTCATGTGTTCCAACACTGCAATTGGCATTTTACTTCCAGTTGCTTTCATCAAACAACTTTAATATTTAAATTATGAATTTGCATTCAAGCCTCCAGCTTGGCGACTTAGGCCTTTAGATTTAGAATATTAGGTTAATAGTTTAATCAAAACATCACCATAATTACCAAACCATGATCCTATCATGTCATCAACAGAATTCAAGTAGAACTACACTTTATCTTGCACACTTGATTACACATTGTTAATAGCTTTGTAAATCATTAAAAATAAATTTTAAGTACTGATTGCTAACGTGCATGAAATAAAAATAAATAGCCATGGTGTTTATTTAAAGCTAATCCAGTATTTTGTTCTTTATTTTGACCTGGCTGAAAATGCAGAGATGCAATGAAATGGTTGCATTCATCTATTTCAAATGCCATTTAAGCCTGTGAACTGTTCTCCGCTGTCATAATGAGAAATAACTTGTCAAGTTGCTGATCATTTTAATTGCTCTCAACAATTTCACAGTCTGGCTCTGCATATCAAAGATGCTGAAAGACAAAATTACAGTCAGCGTGGCACTACCAGAATCCCAACCGGCAAATACTAAATGGAAATTGTATTTTCTCCATCTATGCAATCTTCAATAATGATAAGTTCTTGCAATAGCAGAGCATTTGATGAAAAAGCAAATCATCCCATCTCTTTTCTGTGTCATTATACAGAATAATTAGTGTCCAACTTTATGGAGGTTAATTTACCAGCAAAATTTATTTTAATATCACAAATTAAGCCACAGTAATTGTTGCAGATTTAATTAGCTCAGATATAAATTTTTCTTTTCATAAATTGGCAGTGAAAATTAACCTTTATATTTTACAGCATGATTGAGTTAGTTGGTTTTTCATTAATTGAACAAAATATTTCACCATAATTTCACTGTCTTCATTATTCAGTTCATTATTAATATTATACAGGGCCTCGATACAAATTCATGCCATGCTATTTTTACTGGAAGGAGACACATTTTTCCATATGCCTTTCTACAAAAGTCATTGCTAAGGCATGACAACATTGCATCTTCCTACCACTGCTATTTCAAATCTCTGCACATCCAAGGACAGTTCTTTCTTTTTTCAGCGATTGCTCTCAGCAAGTACAGATTGATCTCCGATGTTACCACATTTACAGGAATGTATGAACCCAACATGAAGGATGTAAATGGCCATCGGAGCAGAAAACAGTTCTGCATTATTTTCACGGAGTTTCTGCATAGGGAAGGAAGACAACTTGAGAGAGGAAAATTAATGCTTGTCTGATTACTTTTCAGAAGTTTGACTTTCCAGTGCTTGATGATGAGAAACATGTTTCACACTTATACACAATTCCTTCTCTCTCCCTCCTCCTTTCGCTCTTTTGACTCTAACATATATTAAACTTCCCACTGATAGCGGTCAAGTCTGCTGAAAATGTATCTGCAAAATGTTTACCCAATTAAATTATCCTGACTTGCTTTGCTCAAAGTTTCAGCATTTTTTTTTCCACAATCTAAATTGAAATGTTCTGACGTAATTCATCATCTAGGATTCTTCTTTTTCTTTGGCTTGGCTTTGCGGACGAAGATTTATGGAGGGGGTAATGTCCACGTCAGCTGCAGGCTCGTTTGTGGCTGACAAGTCCGATGGGGGACAGGCAGACACGGTTGCAGCGGTTGCAGGCGAAAATTGGTGGGTTGGGGTTGGGTGTTGGGTTTTTCCTCCTTTGCCTTTTGTCAGTGAGGTGGGCTCTGCGGTCTTCTTCAAAGGAGGTTGCTGCCCGCCCAACTGTGAGGCGCCAAGATGCACGGTTTGAGGCGTGATCAGCCCACTGGCGGTGGTCAATGGGGCAGGCATCAAGAGATTTTTTTAGGCAGTCCTTGTACCTCTTCTTTGGTGCACCTCTGTCATGGTGGCCAGTGGAGAGCTCGCCATATAACACGATCTTGGGAAGGCGATGGTCCTCCATTCTGGAGACGTGACCCACCCAGCGCAGCTGGATCTTCAGCAGCGTGGACTCGATGCTGTCGGCCTCTGCCATCTCGAGTAGCATCTAGGATTAATCCAAGAACATTTGCCATTATTTTACTTTCTCTAAAGTTTTCTGAAGCACTGCTGCAGTTTAGGTATTGATTCATACTGTTTTTTAGAGTTAATATCATCCAACATTTTAATCATAGCTTTCATTTTTGACCACTTTCTTAATCTATTCTTATCCATCATAACTGCAACTTACAATTTACCTATTGACAAAGAACTCAATAAAAATGCAACCAGTTCTTCTTTGAGATGAATCCAATTCTGGGAGTAGAACTGTGTGGTTTTCTTTCTCAGCTGACCTGTGGGATGATAATCGACCATCCCTAATAAGTGACACTGAAAAAACACTCTATATGATAATACAATACACATTAATGTTGCTTCTCCACTTTTCCATCTTTGATCAGTTCTGCTCCGGAAGTAAATGTAGCCTGACCCGAGACCTTAAGTATTGAGGCAGCTTCAAAAGTTAACAAAGATTTACTTCTTTGTTATCATACTCATGCATTATGGGAAATATCCTTAATTTTAAATTAAATGGTTTGCATTTAATTTACAGCACGGTAGAAGCCAATTCCAGCCATTGAAACCTCTGCTGCCCAATCATATAAAATTAACTGACAACCCTGTACAATTTGGGAGGAGGGATAAAACCAGAGCACCCAGGGAAAAGCCATGCATGCATGGAGAGAACCAGGTGAGAGTCGGAACCAGCCACAAGGGAACCGGTGATATCAATCTATTCTTGTACTAGCACCATGGAATTCAAGTAGGCCATTCATCCCCTCAAACTGGTTCAACTATTCATCAAGACCATCTGCATCTTGTAACTCAGGTGGGGGAGGGCAGGATATCGAAGGCTGGGAGGTGTTGAGTGGAGATAACAAATAGAGGTAAGTGGAATCTGATAAGACAAATGAAATAGGAGCAGGAAGAGGCCACCCGGCCCGTCAAAACTGCTTTATTATTCATTGAGATCATGGCTGATTTGATGATAGGCTCACCTCCACCTTCCTGCCTTTCCTCCATATTCTTTAATTCCCTCACTATGTAGGGTATGCTATCCAACCTTGTCTTTTTTTCTTTTTCAATATTTTTATTAACATTGAAATTTCACATCTAGAAATACTGAGTACATATGTATATATGTTAAAATTCAAAAATATACATTACACTTAAAAATCATATAATTTCATCCAAGGTACTCCATATTTTAATTAAACAGATTATATTGTATTGATATTTTATTATAAAAATATATATATCCAACCTTGTCTTAAATATATTTACTGAGGTCACTTCCACTGCTTCCATGGGCAGCAAATTCCACAGATTCACCACCCTCTGGATAAAGCAATTTTTCCTCATCTCTGTCCTACCCTGAATTCTGAGCTATATCCCCTAGTTCAGGTTTCCCCCACCAATGGAAACAACTTACCTACCTCTGTCTTATCTATGCCTTTCATAATTTTATTCTATAAGATCCCCCTCATCCTTCTAAATTCTAGTGAGTACAGTCCCAGATCTTTCCTCATTGGCTAACCCTCTCATCCCTGGAATAAGGGGAGGTAGAGAGGTTAGATGAAGGTAATTCTGGAGATTGGGACTGAGTAGGTGAAGACAATCACAAATGGTGGGGTGTTTAAATTTAGAGTTGAACAAGAGACTGGAATTAAAGCTGAATAATACTAAGGAGGAATACACCTTAGGACCTGATTGGATCAGTCCCAGCTTATTGAGAGAGAGATCTTGGTATCACTTCAGCCTCAGGCAAGCTCCCAGAGGATAGGCAAACAGCTAACGTTTCTTTATCTGTTTAAGTACGACAATAAAGAGAAACCAGGAAATTACAGGCCGCTGAGCCTTATATCGGTAGTAGGGATATAATTGGGGAAGATGCTTTATTTTTTGGACACAAAATAGACACATATTCTTCTCTCCTCCCCTCTCTGCCTTCCGCAGAGACCACTCCCTCCTTGACTCCCATGTCCACTCCTCTTTCCCCACCAATCATCCCCTTGTGACCACAGGAGATGATCCAATTGTACCCTCATCTTCACCTTTACCTTCACCGCCATTCAGGGCCCCAAACAATCCTTCCAAGTGAAGCAACATTTCACTTGTGAATCTGCAGGGATCATCTACTGCATCTGGTGTTCCCATTGTGGTCTCCTCTACATTGGAGAGACTGGACATGACTGGGAGATCGCTTTGTTGATCTGTCCACCGCAATAGCATGGATCTCCCAGTGGCCACCCATTTCAATTCCCCATCCCATTCCCTTGCTGACATGTCTTTCCATGGACTCATGCACTGCCATACTGAGACCCCTCCCCCCCCCCCCCCCCCACAAATTGGAGGAACAACACCTCATCTTTTGACCTGATGTCCCTTTTACCTGTCTCCTTTTGCATGAACATAATCAATTCTTGTCTCTCTCCTTATCATAATTAACCCTTTATGTTGGTCTGGACTCCTTCCACATCCAGCGCGGATATTTCCTGTTTTTGCTTATTCCTTGAAGAAGGGCTCAGGCCCGAAACGCTGGCAATATGTCTTTGTCTCCCAAGGACGCTGAGTTCCTCCAGCATTTCGGTGCGTTTTTACTCCAATTAAGCAGAGCGTCTACAGAATTTTGGTTTTCTCTCTGTGGCCAGAGTGTCGGGGCATCAGAAGCTCAGATGGGTGGGAAGCTGAGGTGAGGGTTCACAGTCAGGGTGTCGGGAGCTTGAATGGGTGGGCGGGGTTGGGGCCGGGGCCAAAAATATTTGGGGGTGGGGGGGAAACTTTTACATACGTACATTGGACACTTGAGGACAATTTTACTACTTTGGTAATGACCTCACCTGTAATTTACCCGATTTTCATGCAAAGAAGGATAATGGGATTAAAATTGAGCAGTTATTGGAGTTTGTGGGAATGACGTCAGATCATTTTGATAACAGAAGCTGACTAATTTAGTGCAAATAGATTGAAGCATTTGTTAAAATAGCTGCCAGGAGAATTTCATTCAACTATGTGGGCAAAGCCTTGATTTTAACATTCTCAGATTATGAATTCACCATGGGCTCAGCTATTGTTCACCTCTCCAGTTCTTTTCCACCGTTAACAATCTTCCAACTAAGCCTTCTTTAGATTCGTATTTTAATCACTGCATTATTGGCTGATACATCGAGGCACTAAGATCTCAACCTCTCTTCCTTAATCACAAACTCTCGTATTTTCTCCTTCAGAAGCTATCACTTTAATGAAGTATCTGGTCACCTAATATGTCATATTTTGGTTGTTAATGCTGCAGCAATACCTTGCTTTCTCAGCAATGTGATTTGAGTGGAGGCCATTGGCATTGCAGACAAAGAGCATTGAGCAAAACTGGCCCCAATCTTCCGTTAATCTCAAGTGCAGGCCTTCCACTTGCACCACTCACGACCGAAAGAAAAGGCAACACGCCAAAACTCACCCGCAGTCCCCTAAAAATATCCTACAACAAGCAAGAGCCGAGCACTGCACTTCAGTTCCAAGGCCAAACTCATTATTTACTCTTGCCATGTGCAATAGATTACAAGGAGAAACTTCCGTTTGTGAGCCATTCGAAGGCCAGCCAAGATCTGCCCTGCTACTGCACCCTCTTGCAAAATAAAGTGGAATGGTCAGACAGTCTCCTCAGAGGCAGCGAGTGGTCGAGGATTGCGCTACCACCTCCGATGTGAACGCACCAACCAAGGACAGTTTTCTGCCCCAAATATTTTGCAAACAAATTGCATGCTTTTTAATTCAATTTCTGCCAAAACCGTCCCACTCCATGGAATGTTTTCGTAAATTGCATCAAAAAGCACACTGCGGTTAATGCAATGTTAAGGAGAATGTGCTTAATTAACTCTCAATGAAAAGCAGTGTGCACTTAAATAAAGTGTTTTTCATTAACTCTGCACATAAAAATACCCGCACGCTCTTTGTGCTGAACTGCCATTCTGTCAAATAATGCAAGGAGGGTGTTCTGTTTTCACCAGGATAAAGGCAAGTTGGGCAAAATTTTACAGCATGATATTAACATTCAGGATTGGGTAGTGATTGAGATGAAACAAACAGGGAGCCCTCTGTCTACGAGCACCAAGTCATTTTCATACAAAAACCTTGCTTTATGACCGACTTTATTTTTAAAATAACAAATCAATTAACATTTTAAACCTACAAAGATAGCTAGTAATAGTTTTTATAAATAGTTCCAATTTAATAGGAATTGTATTATTGACTCATTTATTCAAACACATCAGATTCATTACAAGCATTGTCTTTTAATTTGTGTTCTTTACTCCCTGAGGTGCAATATTATGAAATGGGTGAGTGTGATTTGATGGTTCATTTAGTGCCTCTCCACTGGAAGTTCATGGATGCAGTACAATTACAAAACAGTAAAGTTAGTAGAAATGTTGCCTCACAGCGCCAATGAACCAGATTTAATACTGACCCCCTTTGTGCTGTCTTTGTGGAGTTTGCATTGTCTTCCTCAGACTGTGTGGATTTCCCTGGGATGCTCCAACTTTTTCCCACATCCCCAAAAATGTATAGTTTGGTAGATTAATGGGCCACTGTGAATTGGTTCTAACACGAGTAGTTGAGTGGTAGGATTAGGACAAGTGTTTGTGAATGTGGAGAGAAAATAGGATAGTGCAGGATGAGTGAAAATGGGTACAGACTGTTAGGATAGTGGGCCCGTTTCCAAACTACAGTAATCTGGCACTGGACTAGCAGAATTTGCAGATTACCAACACCCCAATATACTTATTTCCACATTTTCAAGAGTTGCAGAAATTTGGTATGACATTGGAAACTCTGGCAAATTTCTCTAGATGTGTGGTGGAAAGTGCGGTGACTGGCTGCCTCATGGTCTGGTATATGGACACCAATGCCCAAGAGCGTAAAGCCCTGAAAAAAGTAGTGGATGCAACCCAGGGCTTCATAGGTAAAACTCTCCTCACCATCGAGAACATCTAGAGGGAACGCTGCCGTTGGAGAGTAGCAGTTTCCTTGACTGGTGCTGGCACTGGCAGAGTGATTCTTGCTTCATGGGGGATTATGGGTAGGCAAGATGGCCATTTTTCCCATTGATCCCACATTGAGCTGCTGCCAGGTGCCGCTTGCTTGCTGGAACGGCTCCAAAATGGCCCAGTGAGATGCTGGCTTGGATCAGCACTCCAGGGCACTTGAGTGAGCCTTGGCTATGCAGCACTGCACCCCTGCAATGGAGATTAATCATTGGGATATGGACCCGGATATCGGGCGGGCAAGGCGAGGACAGTGGCACCCTTCTGCAAGTGGCTTCCTCATTCTCTGCCCCACCTGCCACATCCTAGATACATCTATGTACGCAACCTTGAGGTGCGCCAATGCTCAGTGTGATGAGGCTTGAGGTTTTGCTTTCAAGCAAGATGTCCAGGATCTAGTTGCAGAGTGGGGTTCTGAGTCCCAGTGAGGACAGTTTATTCACCAGACTCTGAGGTATGATTGTGTTGAACGCCGAGCTGAAGCCTGGCATATGAGAATCATTCTCCAGGTGGGTCAAGATGGAGTGGAGGGTCAGGGCTATTCCATCATCTGATCATCAGTCTTGCTGAAAGGCAAACTGAAATGGATCCATTGTTGCTGATCTACTCAGGTCAGAAATTGATAAACGGTTTGATTTTCAGACGTGAGCAAGAAGTCCAAGGAATAATGTTGTGCATTAGTGCAGGACAGCCCAGTGTACAGACAAACATTCCAGGCAAAAAAAACAGGATGCCTGATGCTGGACAAATTTCTCTTCAGCAGATTACATATCGCTTCATCTGCTGAGCATGGAATTTTGTTGGTTACTTGTGAATCTTGTTTCCCAACACTCTTCACTACTGCTCAGGGGTATCATTTAGCAGCTGGCTGATGGTCTCAGTCAGAAATCAGCGTTGAGATCAACATGGATGTTATTTCCTGTGCCTTAATCCAAACCTCAAGTAGAAAGGGGGTTTGCCAGAAATGTGGTAGCGAATATATACATTTTGCTTCCTGAACAATTTTGGGAGTATTTAATGGATTTTGGGCTGCTGATCATGAATAGTACCTTAAAAAATTCCTATCACATATCTCTTTTTTAGATATAACATTTTCTTTTGTGATTTGCTGTCATATTTTAGGTCTACCAGTATATTGCCCACAAAGCAAGCCGTTTTGGTCAGTCCAAGCATGCCCGGATACCCACTCAATGCAGGTGCTTTGCAAATGTTGTCTTGTGCCTGGGCACGCTTAGTCAGGATAGATGGAGACAGGCTCTAAAAGCAGATCACATATACAGATGCTGTGCATTACATTGATATAGATTGAATGCACACGTTCTTCAGGCAATAGCATGGTGAGTTTATTTAACAATAGCATTTATTGTCTTCAGGAAGATTCAGAACAGCAGAAATGTCTCATCAATGGTGCCACAGCTGTCCGTTGTGGTGAGAATATGCTAAATGCTCAAAGATGCAGCCTGACTGTAGTTATTACGAAAGCCTTTGAAAACTACTTTGGTTGTAAAATTGGTGACCAAGACAAACCCTGGGCTCCTCATATTTGTTGTGGAACATGTACAGTCAATCTGAGAGCTTGGCTCATCATCATTTGGCAATTAAACGTTAAATTAAATAAAAGTAAATTTAATGTTTCTCCAACTTCCAATGTGATACAGCAAATCTGAAATTATCTTTGTGTTCAGCTTGAAGTTGTATATCATAATTCCTATTTTTTTTCCAGGAAGCAAATATTTGAAAAAAATTATTGTCCAGTGCTTTTGTTCCTTTTTTTATAGAGGGCAGCAGGGTAACAACAAGCCAGGGAACTTTACATCGGCAATAGGGATAGCTTGGAGGCCAAAAGACGCACACCAGGCTGTGGACTGGAGGAGAGAGGTGCTTAGAACAGAGAAACAGAGGAACTTGTTTAGCCAGAGGATGGTAAATCTGTGGAATTTGTTGGCAGTTGGTTGTGGAGGCCACGTCAATGGGTGTATTTAAAGAAGAGATTAGCCAGGCCATCAAAGGTAATGGGAAGAAGTCTGGGCAGTGGGTCTGAATGGGAAAATGATCAGCTCATGATTAAATCGCAGGACCGACTCGATGGTCTGAATGGCCTATTTCTGCTCCTATGTTTTATTATAAGCATGTATCAAGAGGGTATTGATGGTAAGCCGCATTCCCAAAAGGCCTCAGGCGATGTCAGTTTCCTAAATGAAAAGGGAAGTTTGGAACTAGGAACACAGGTTCAGCACTGGAACGGACAGGACGCCATTCAGCTGCAGAGGTTATGGGAGCTCAGGAGGCTTATCTACAGACACTTGGCATTTCTTATTCTTCCCCTTATTGGTGGGGGCACTGGCACATGGCACCTCTTTGTGTGCCTTTACGGCAAATAAACATTAACAAATTTTGTGTATTCGATGACCTGATATTGGTGTATGAGATAATGAGGCATTGATTGTGTGGATAGTCAGGGTTTTTTTCCCCCAGGGCTGAAATGTTTGCCACAAGAGGACACAGGTTTAAAGTGCTGGGGTATAGGTTTCAGAGGAGATGTCAGGGGTACGTTTTTGTCTTTTTCAATCTTTTTATTGGTTTTTGTAATAAATACAGTGCAATGAAGAAAAGGGAATGAAACTGAAAATACAATATCACAAATGTATATACATCAAGATAAAATTTCAAGCAGTATAAACTCAATCCCCTTCCACTGCACTGGGTAAAGACATCAAAAATAAACCCCATCAAACCTACTCTATTAAAAAAAACAAAAAAAATCTGAGCAACTTATCCTGAGGGTTACATCTATTTTGTAGCTTTTGATTCCTACCGTGAATCATAAAACAAAGGTAAGACTATATCTCATCTGGAAGGGTGAGTACATCTAATCACATTAAAAACATTTACATCAAATGAAAATAAGACATAAAAGGTCGCCATGCATCTTCAAATTTCACCGATGAATCAAACACATAATATCTATTTTTTTCTAAACTGAAACAGGACATGAAATGAGAGAAGCTGTTGGAGGTGCAGAGACTTTCCATTTGAATAAGATGGCTCTTCTAGCCAAAGGGGTGCGTTTTTTAACACAAAGAGTGGTGGGTGTGTGGAATGGGCTGCTGCCAATGGTGGGAGAGGCAGATATGATAGGGTCTCTTAAGAGACTTCTGGAAAGGTACATGGAACTTAGAAAAATAGAGGGCTAGGGTAGAAATGTTCACCACAACTTTGTGGGCAGAAGGGCCTATATTGTGCTGTTGGTTTTCTGTTTCTATCATACACATGACAACAAAGGAACCTTAGAATCTTAGCAGTCCATCTGGAAAATTCATTTACAAGTAACAGCAAAAAAAAGCAATGCAATATTTGACCTTGCGCCACTTTGTATGGAACAGCAATCCACATCACTAGCTGCGGGTTTTGTTATTGGCACAAGTGATGATTTTAGAATACTTAATGAGAGGTGGAAATAATCTTGCATTAAAAACAAATCACCTTTCGCTTAAAACTATGAAATAGATAAGCACTCTGCGTCGAGCATAAGCAGTTCTCTTATCAGATTGTTTATAAGGCTATATTTACAGCCTCCACTGTAAAATATGAAAGTTCAAATTAATCTATTTGTTTCAAGTCTATCATTTGCAAGTCATGTTAATGGAGAGAGTGAAATTCAAATCAGTAAGTTGGTGGAAAAACATTTCCTTTTTCATGCCTCTATTAGACATTTATATTACAATATAAATTGAAGAATCAATCAGTTTAAAATGTTTTTTTTAAAGTTGAAATATAAACCAACCTTAATCTTCATGTGAGTTGTGGATATCTTATCCAAAGAATATCATGGGATTTTTTTTTTTGGTTAAGATCTTAAATCTTAAAATTAATTATCGCTGGGAAATCTCAACCAAGAGAGTAATATAAATTGTGTTTGCTTATTTTCTGTTCTGCATAAAATGCTGTGATTTCAGCACCATTTTGGGCGAATAAGTGACAGATTTAGTCATCTTGGAAGCAAGATGAGTAACGTTTCATTTGTCCTCAATTTTAGCTACAAACAGGAATATGACAGATGCCAAGATTGAGATATTTAATGTGTTCACATTTCACAGCCTTTTGGATGTCATAAATACTTCCTTAAAACAATAAACTTGTGATGAAGCTGAAAATAAAATATCATAATAAGGCCCGCCACACATGGGCCAGTCAACAAGTAGCTTATTTGATTTGCAAAATATCTATATCATATTTGCACATTATTGGTTTAAATTTCCACTTCCATACTCCTGAGTATTTTTCAAATGAAAGGAGAGGAATATTACAATCAAAAGGCAGCAAACCAGCAAACCATGTTAACCACAAATGAGAATCAACCAAAGAAACACCATCACAATTGGCAAGAATAATAGACATCAAACTAATTGTAATAGGTGTGGTTTATGTAATATGGGTTGCCTACTCCTTCAAAAAAGTGTCGCTCTTGAATATCTGTACTCCGCATCTGTTTCAATAAAGTTAAGGGAAATGTTTCAAGTTGATGTCTTCTGTCATATTCTTACTGTCGAGGTGTATCTGCAGAAAGGTACAGGCGCACTGAAAGTCCTACTTATGCAAATAAAATCCATGACACATATCAAGAGAGAAAATTAGATAATAATATAAAAAAAGGAAAAAAATAATAAATCGTAATAAATATTCCCATTGGTCCTTGTACAAAACTGGTCGGAGTCCGTGCTGCAGACAAATTTTTGGTGGTCCTGAACTGGTGTTATGGTTCGGATCGTGTGAGAACTCGGTTAAGTTTATGTTTAGATGGGTTTGAAGAGCCTGATAGATGTTAGAAAAAAACTATTCTTGAACCTGGGAGCACCAGTCTTTAGGGTTCTGTACCTTCTGCCTGCAGGTACAGGATGATGGGGATGTGTATGATGGTGGCTGCCTTCTTCGCCTTTAACAAGAAAACCTGCAGATGTGAGGGTTAAGTGCAATATCGAAATGTTTTGGAGAAGCTCTGCAGGTCATGCAGTGTCCATCTCAGCAGTCTCCAACCAGACAGCATTGACATTGACCACCAATTTCCATTAATGCCCTCCCCCCATTCCTCCCTCTCCCTATTCTCTGATCTCCACCCCTTTCCTTTCTTCTCCTAACAGAGAACTGCCCTCTGCCCTTCCCTCCATCACTTCTCAGCTTTTTCATTTTCTATCCTCCCACATGTATCCACCTATTACCTCTTACCTGTTTGCCCATGCTCCTCCCCCTTCCCCTTCCTCCCTCCTCTCCTCTCATTGTCTCCCCCACCTTTTCATTCTGTCAGGTTTAAGTTTTTTTCTCATATCCTTCATGAAGGGCCCAGACCCAAAATGTTGGTTACCCTTTACTTCCTCTGGATGCTGAGTGACCTGCTGAGTGTCTCCCTTTCCCTCTTGGCCTGGGGATCAGTGCCCATGATAGACTGGGCGATGTCAAGTTCCTTTCATATATATAGAAGGTGCCTGGCTCTGTGTTGCAGGCACAAGCCGATAAAGGACAGTTGTGTCTCTGTAAGTTCTTTGTTTTAAGAAAGAACAAAGTTAGTTTAGCTAATGTTTATGATCAAGCCTGCAGAACCACAGAAAGCAATAATGATAAGTGATGTCTGAAGTGTTGGCGGATAAAGCAATGATATTTGCATTCTTTGTCTGAGTATTAAGGACTAACTGATTTAAGTAAGACCCAGTATCGTCAAGCAGTAAAACAAGAAGAGCAGAGTGAGCTGACTTGACAACTATTGCCCAGTAGTACTCACATCTACTGCACAGGGTAAGCAAACTGGGAAGGGGGGGCATTTGTGGGCCATACCCCCACAAGTGAGTTGTTGTGCCCCCCACCAACTGCAACACTAGCACCATGTGGTTTTGTTTCCACACACTATAAGTCCACACATTTGTCTGTTACATCGGTGGGGGGGGGGGGGGGAGGGGGGAGTGTGACAGCAGTTCACGGAGGAGGTTTATGGCAGGTAGGCACCCCACCAAATGTCAGTTTGTGCTCTGCCCCCCCCCCCCATGGTTACCCTAATGCCCCCCTCCCCCGATTAGACTTGCTCTGTACTGTGATTAAATGCTTTGAGAGGTTGTCATGTGGTGCTACCGCTATGTATATGGATGTATATATGTGCTGTATGGCTGGCCCACCCCCTGTACCTGTGACTCCTCCCTCCCAGATATCACCATAAAGGCTGTTACACCAAAGCCCCTCCCTCAGTACTTGCCTTGGAATCTGGCCAGCAACATGCAGGTTGTGCTGACACTTTAAGGTGATTAAAGTCTATTAATCATGATTCTCTGTCTGATTGAGGTTGATTGGTAGTACAATTAACTTGTGCCTAAGTAAAGATCTGTACCCACTCCAATTTGTCTACCATCACAATTGCTCTACTGTAGAAGCAATATCTCTGGCTCTCCACTCAGCTCTGGATCACCTCGATAACGCAACACATACATGTGACCACTCTTCATCAACTGCAGCTCAGCCTTCAACACCTTCATATCCTCAATACTGGTCAACAAGCTCCAAACCTTGGGCCTCTCCAAAACAATGCTTCATGTGAATGAAATGGTGGCCATTGGAAAAGGATTCCCTTCATTCACTTCCACTTTGACAGATGAGAAAACTGGTCCCAGCTTCCAGACAGATGAGGATCACTTTAATCTTTTCTTTGGAAGCAACGTTAATGGTGATTGTCAACTTGAGTCTCCCTTAATCCGAGGGCCTAAAGGATATTCAAAAGGTAAATTTCCAGTGGTGTTTTGTTCTGAAGGAAGACAGAACAAGAATGCTTCTCTTCCTTGTTATTTATGCCCTCATCTGCTGGATCAGCCTACCACAAGCTTTACTGAAGTCCATCTAGACAACACCCACAGCCCAACCTCATCAATTATTTTAAAGTTCAAGTTTATTATCATCTGATTGTACATATACAACCCAATGGAACAGCATCTCTTCAGAGCATGGTGCATGCACAAAAATACACAGTACATAATGATCGTATAATCAGAATAAGTATATATATCAATAGTTGGGATCATTTACAGGACACAGTTCATCAATCCCACAGCCTGTAGGAAAGAGCTATTCCCCAGCCTGACAGTCCTGATTTTGATGCTCCTGTACCTCCTTCTTGATGGTAGTGGGATACTGTGTGTGGGATTGAAAGGGTCTTCTATAATTCCTTGAGCCCTCTTTAGAGAGTGCTCCTAGTATTTGCTTCAATAGAGGAAAGGGAGACCCCTGTGATCCTTTTGGCTTTTTTAATAATCTTCTGCGTAGACTTTTAGATTAGATTCAACTTTATTATCATTGTGCCAAATACAGATACAAAGCCATTGAAATACAATTAGCCTCCAACCAGAATAGTAGTAGAGTCCAAGTAACTACGTGCAAATAAAAACAAGTGCATTCAGCCAACAAGCTGATGCTTTTCAGCTACCACACAATGATGCCACCAGACAAGATAGTCTCAATATTGCTCCTGTGAAAGGCAAGTACCCCCCATCAGTTTTCATCAGTTCCTCAAAAAACAGCCAAGTTTGTAAGACATGACCTGCCCTGAAACAAATCTATGCTGACTAGCCCTAAGTTCATGTTGTTTCAGGTGAAAGTAACTCCCATCCCTAAGCACCTTCCCCAATTATATCCCTATTCCCAATATAAGGCTCAGCGGCCTGTAATTTCCTGGTTTCTCCTTATTGTCGTACTTAAACAGAGAAAGAAATGTTAGCTATTTGCCTGTCCACTGGGAGCTTGCCTGAGGCTGAAGTGAAACCAAGATCTCAAGGTCCTTTGTGTCTCTCAATAAGTGGGACAGATCCAATCAGGTCCTAAGGTGACCTTAATATTATTCAGCTTTAATTCCAGACTCTTGTTCAACTCTAAATTGAAACACTCCACCAGTGGTGATCAAGTCTTCATCTACTCAATCCCAATCTCCAGAATTACTTCCCTAAGCCTCTCTACCTCCCCTTTTCCACTTTTGAAGCATCCCCTAAAACGTAAGCAGATAAAGAATTGCTTGAGGAACTCAGCAGGTCAGACAGCAGGTCACAGGTAAAAATGGTCAGTCAACACTTTGAGTTGGAACCCTTAATTTGGCTGACCATTTCATGGATGTTGAGTTCCTCCAGTAAGTCTTTGTCTGCTCATATTTCCCCAAAAGCTACTTTATTTACCGTATATGCCGGCATATAAGATGGCCCCTTGAACGTTAAAAATGTCACCCCAAAACCAGGGGTTGTCTTATATGCCAAGTGCAAAATACAAACGTAAACAATGAAATCTCAGCGTTCCCCCACACCAAGTATAAAATACGAACCTTATCAGCGAAGTCTCAACGATCCCCCACGGGGCCCATTCGCCCAGTTTGATTGCCGTCGGCTCTCTACTGGCTTTAAACAACCTATTAAAGGAGCCAATGGTGGTTTATTTAAAAAATATACTAATAAAATTTAAACTGTTAATGGGTCATTTGCTTTTCAAATATTGTGAATTAGTCTATTAAATGTGCTCAGTAGCATCACTCCAGTGGTCAGTGGTAAGTGCCAGACTTGGGGATCCTTATACAGTGAGTATAGCTCAAAACCTACATTTTAGGTGGAAATTAAGGGGTCATCTTATACATGAGTCGTCCTACACGTTGGCATATACAGTATTCTAATACCTCCTTACTTGGTTAGCTGTTATTTAAGCATCTATAAACAGCACTATGAGATGTTTTGCCTCGTTGAAAAGTGTATACTTCTTGTGAGTGTAATTATTTTTAGGTGAGGATCGTGCTTCTCACAAAAATGGACGTAAACTAATGGCTTTGTTCTTTCAAGTGCAGAGCATAAGTTACTTGGACTCCTCCAAGAGAGAATGTTAGATAAGATGTCTGTCACTGTAGAGTTTGGAAATGTGCTGTGACTGTTTTCTTAAATTTATTGTTTGTTATGGATGCTATAAAGTATTTATGAGGTCTAGAACTGAAGGTAAATGAATCTGATTGATGATAGGTTGATGAATCTTCCTTTTTAAACCTTGCCTTAAAGTCAATATCAGCTGAGTTTAATAATCATTTGCAACATAGAGTTTATTTGGTGGGACACAAAAAGTACAGGTCAATAATGTCAAAGTAATTTCAACTTTAACACCATCAAGAAAGAAAACCAAAACAAGCTATTCAAATGTTTGACTGATTCAGATTTGAAAGTCGACCTATTAGCATATTCTTGCTGAGAGAACAATGTTGGTGCTGCTGTGGGATTTATAGCTAATATTCTGTTGCTTCTTCATCAAAGCATCCAATTTGTACAAACCTCTGGGGCCATGGTGTTGATGACGTACAGCAGTCACATCCCGCCACTAAAATGACAAGTCACAGTCAAATCGCTGGCTGAGCCTAAACACTCAAATATTTATCTGCTTGCATGTAATTTTAGGCCAGAGGCACAATATATAAAGCTTGCAGAAAAAAGATATTGGAGACTAACATTTTATTACTTAAATCGAGCTGATTATAGACGATACTTTCCTTCTTCTAATATATCCTAATTTCAAAGTCTCATCTTCCAAACCATGAGCTACGATATTCCGAATTTCGATCTCTTTAATCCAATAAATCAAACTCTGTGGCTTTTCTTTATCTAGTTTTAATTCATTGATAAAACGGATAAACATTTTGCATAGATTCGTATTAAGACTTCCATAACGACGAATAGCAAAGCATTTACTGCATAATGATACAAAAGGTATTTTCAAGATATAAATTATTAAAGAGATATACAATCTTTAAAGAGATACAAAAAAAAATGAAAGAAAAATTTCTCATGCTCACGCTTCCTTCATATATTGTGGAATGAAAGCCGTTAGCCTGGGTGGATATTATGGCATATTACATCATAGTCACTATGGTAAGACTACAATCAATAGTTCTCTTGAAGAATCAGGCACAAAATTGACTAAGAATCAAAACACAAGGTTTTAACCTTTACATCGATAACACTGGGCAATGAATTTTTTTCAAAAGGTTGCTTCCTGAAAAGAAATTGGGGATTAAGATAGACAACTTCTACCTGAACACGAAGGTAATTTCAGATTTGCTGTATCACGTAGGAAGTCGGAGTAACATTAAATGAACTTTTATTGAATTTAGCACGTTTAAACACATAACGACGCTGACACATTGCATTAGTTCAACTGACCTAAAAAATGTTTTGCCACTGATTTTCATTTGTACTCAGCATCTGATGCCTTTGTGTCAGTGTCCAACAACAGTTGACTAACACTGATGGATTCCAGTTGCCCTGATCCTGCTTTTCCATGGTTGCCATGTCTTGGTGAAATCTTTCACCACATTCGCCACTGACTGCACCAAGATCAGCAGGGAAAAAGTCCAAGTGTGAATGCAGAAAATGAATTTTCAATAAAATGCTGCACTTCATGGTTTTGTCCGCTTGAAGGAGAAAAAATATGACAGGAAATCACAAAAGTAGGTTATATCTACAAACGGTACATGGTGGTCGGAGAGTTTTAAGGTGATTTCTGTGATCAGGAGCCCAAAATCCATAAAATACAAAGCAAAATCTTAATTGCCCAATTTTTTTTTAATGTGTGTTGCAGACCATACAGAAAATAAGACAGGATCACTTCAACTTTATTTTTTTTTACTCATCAAAGGTCTTATTTGAAATCTCTGGATTTGTGAATCTCAGGTCACCCAATTCAGTTTTCATCTGAATACCATCTTCCAGCAATTTAACAGGCATCTTCGAAGTCACTTGAGTTAATTCAGCAACACCTCTAATATAAACACATCCTATTACAGTTGGTTGCTTCAATAAGCGTTTCCTTTTTTTTTCCAATCCATTGATTAAGTAATGCTTGCAGTTGTTTGGAAAGAAAATATTCATTCTCTGTTATGAATTTACATCCTCAAGAGCTTGAGGAAATATATTTTTCAACCCCTATGTAAAATCCTTATTAGCATTCTGATTCTTTCTGTCTGCATTGTTTATAAGCACTGACTTCTTCCTGCGAATGATGAGAGTCACTCACTTAAGTTTATGTGGCAGGATCATTGTGTAGATGTTTTTTTTTGCTGGTTTGATCTTGAGCCACTCCTTTGTTCTTCGAGCAGAATATACTGTTTTAGACACAATAAAATGGAATGTAATAAATCCCATCCTGGGTTATTAAAACATTTTGTATGTAACATTTTTGTCAGTTAACAGATTTTAAATTTATATTTAATTTTAGCTCATAGATTAGTTGCTGTGGATTAAAAGAGTGAAAAGGCTGTGGGTGCTATTTTTAGGCTGTTAGATCTTGCTTTTAAATGAAATTCCTGTGTTTCCTGTTTTCTAGTGCATGGTTCAACAAACACAATTATGGCTAAAAGGAGCTTTCAACTGATTGCCTCCTTATTTCAGTCTTTGTTCATTACTTTACTGGGGAGAAATCAAGGTAGGACATTTGTATTGCATTGTAATATTTGAACTCCACTGCTAAAATTGAACCCAACATTTCAGAAGGAGTTTAACACAGATCATTGTACTTAAATTGTACATAAATTTAGCACGAAGACGACATTGCACTTACTGGTAGATCATAATTTGTAGTTTTTCCTTCTTTACTCTTTCAACTTCACATCAGTCCAGCGTGCACAGAACATTAGAATATGTGGCTTAGCATTAAACTTTGTTTGAAGATGCCCCAAAAAAGTTTTCATTGCTAAACATCCGACATAGTATGCTGCCACCACTTGATCAGGACACACCAATGAGGGATCACCCAAAGGTGCCGTAGCAGCCACCAAGATGAACAAGAGCAGCAGGTGCTTGGAAATACCACCTCCTGTGGGTTCTCTTCCACGGTGCATACCATCCTGACTGGAAAATATATTCCAATTTATCCATTACCCCTGGTCCAAATCTGGCATCCCCCATCCCCAACAGCCCAGTGGGAACAGCTTCTCCAGGATGCCTGGAGTGGTACAAGATGGTTCACCCCCATCTCTAAAGGATATAGATAGTCGGCAATGAATGGCGGCCATTCACGTGACATTCACGTCTGATAAATGAATTAAAGAAAAATAAATGAATGTCATTATTCTTCTTCTTTGGCTTGGCTTCGCGGACGAAGATTTATGGAGGGGGTAAATATTTGGACTAACCCTCATGTTCTTTTCTTGGATTGTATGTCAGTGATGCTTCGTACGATAACATATCTTTCAACTCTTGCCAGGTTATTTCTCATTTTTATGTAACCATGGCCACAGGCTTTTCTATACCAGCACCAGTCTTTTGAGCAGCTTATCTGGTGGGGAGATCTAGAATACAACTCACTTGGCAAGAAATTGTTTTAGTTCGTTTATTGCGGTGGGTCTGCCAGTGTTAATATCTGCCAAGAATTGTTGCTGTTATTTCATGCCCTGATTTGTGACCGTCATCTCCGACGAATGCGAGTTAATTAAAACTAAGCACGGACCTTATGATTCTTGATCTTGAAATTGTTCTTGCAAGTCCAAAGTCTTGGAAGATCACCAAAAAATGCAGAGAGCAATTCAATGTTTATCCCACTCCAAGGTAATTGCCCACTCTCAAAAATGGAATAAACCTGCTGAAATTCTCCCGTTGCCCTTTATTACAGAATCCGTTGCAGAAACGGTGCAACTCTCCTTTATTGCTGTTGAACAATTGTCCTGATCTCTACAAATGTATGATGTTCATGTACAGATAGGTTCATTGCATGCCTGTGGGAGGACAACCAATGGAAAATTACGATTGTCTTTTATTAATTGCTTGATTTGAAAATTTTCCTCTGGGTATGGTTAATTGTAATGCCCTAGAGACTGAATTAGAAATGTAACATCGGAACTTAATCTTTTAATTGCTCTTTTTTGGAACATTCCAAGAAGATGTTGTGTCACTAACTTCAATTCAATACTGCATTTTACTTCATTAATGGCCACATGTGCAGTTTTGATTGTGGAAAGATAATACCCCACTTATACATGCACATTGACGAAGGGACACCATGTCTTGTTTAAATTGGGGGAAAAAAATTAGATATACAATTAATGATTCACATTTTGAATTCTAAATGACACAGGGCCTGTTCCTGGACTATGCCTTAAGGTTTAGGGTTAATATGGAATTTTGGCAGTGTGTTGTCCCACTCTAGGATTGGGCCTCTTTGATTTATGAACATTAATCTTCAACCTTGTTTAGGAGAAAGGGTTTTGAAATTTATTTCCTTTGTTATGTTTTATTTTATTATCATGATTGTGCTTTGGAACATTTACTTACGTCATTTTTGTAACTTTTAAAAAATCTTCTTGGTCTTGTAGCACATTTCATAATTGTATTATTCAACTTTTCTATTGTAAAATATTATTTAAAATATTTTAAAAAGAAGGATATCCAACATTGAACATTGGAGAACCCACAAGGGTCTGTGCCCAAGATGGCAGCACCCATGCTTGGTAGCCCAGACTACAAGGGATGCGAGGAGCAGCAGATACTAGAGTGATGCAGGACACCAGAGCAGGAGAACAACATGCTGCCAAGAAGGAGAAGCCTGGGAGAAGACCACAGGAGTGGCTCAGTGAGGGGCTTAGAGGTCGAAGGACTCACACCAGGCCGCAGGCTGCTGGAGACGGGCTTGTGAGAATGAAGTATCATGACTGGGATTCATGAAGGTGCCAATAGTGAACAGGGCTCCCAAAGGGCCTTGGGTGTTGACAGGTTCCTAATCCTATTGGAGGCTTGGAGCCAGGGACCAAGAAGGGTGTCTTGGATGCCTGGAGCTTGAGTTCACCGCTGGAACAGACAGGAGGCAGTGTGACTATGGGGTTATGGGAGTGCAGGAGGCAATGGCATCGGAAGAGGTGGCCGAATCCAGGATGTTGATTGACCTCATTTGCCTATAACTGTGAACATTGAAGAGTTTTTTTTTGCACATTAGAATTCTTTTGGATTGTTGATCTGTACATGCTGAAGGATTTATCTCTGACTTCAGCAAAGACCAGAACACGCGGTTGAGATGGGACACCAGAGTCCTGGATTAGAAAGTTTGTATGAGGAGCTAAGAAGAGCCATGGAGAGAAGAGTCGAAGAATGAGGAGGGCCAATTATAACTTTCCTGCTTCTTTTCATCGTTAATTGGGATATATTTTTGAACCCAAAAAGCTCAGCTGATTTATATTAAACATCAAGTGTCAGTTAAGTATGAGGTGTGCAGATTGCCAATTTGCCTTCTGGGAGTAGGGTGACTATCTGACCATGTAGCAAGTCTATAAAAGCTGTGTCCTTCCATTAAGCGGCACTGAGGGACTGAAACAGCTGGGGAAGCCCCTACACCAATGGAAGGGGTATGATCCCATGGTGATACATTAATGGAATAATTACTGGCTAAAACACAGGAACAAAATGTATGGACTAAATGGCCACAGGACACTATGACTGTAATAAGACTTACAAATGATTTCAGAGATGAGGGAGTTAGTCTATGAGGAAAGATTGAGTCGTCTGGGGCTGTACTCCCTTGAATTTAGAAAAATAAGAGAGGATCTTATAGAAACATATAAAATTATGAAAGACATAGATAAGATAGAGGTAGGTAAGTTGTTTACATTGGTGGGGAGACTAGAACTAGGGGACACAGCCTCAAGATCCAGGGGAGTAGATTTAGGACAGAGATGAGGAGGAACTACATTTCCCAGAGGGTGGTGAATCTGTTGAATTCACTGCCCATTAAAGCAGTGGAGGAGACCTCAGTAAATATATTTAAGACAAGATTGTCTTAAATTTTTACATAGTAAGGGAATTAAGGGATATGGGGAAAAGGCAGGTAGGTGGAGATGAGCCTATCATCAGATCAGCCATGATCTCATTGAATGGCGGAGCAGGCTCGATGCGCCGGATGGCCAACTATTTCTTATGCAACCATTTTCTTTGGTTTATATTCTTTCTTACCGTGAATAAAGTTTAGATTGATATGGGTGAAACGCAAGCAAATGGGACTAGCTTGGTCAAGTTGGGCCGAAGGGCCTATTTCCATGCTGTTGAACTCAACTACTCGATGAGATGACTAAACAATAAAAAGAACAATTTGCCATTTATCCCTTATTAAAGCAATCTGCATTTTCAGAAGACAAAATCCTTCCCCCTTCTATGATTTCAGACGTGGTGACAAAATCTATAAATATGTGGCTTCTAAATCTGTGGGATAATCAATCATAAATGGTAAGTGAGATAAAATATGGAACTTGCTGCTATGAGGAAACAACTTAGATACATTGAAGGGAGTTATTGAAACATCAGGGAAAGAGATTTAGTCATGCGTCTGACAGGGAGAGATGAGGCAGATTAGTAATGAGGGTGACACAGGCCAGTGGGATCAAACAGACTGTCTCTGTTCTAAAATTCAATGTAACTCAGGAAATATTATCTGGGTCTGCAGAAACCAAGTCAAGATTACTTTCAGATAAAGTGCAACTTGTGGTTGAAATTTTTATTAGAAATGTAATAAGCATGCAGAAGTAACTCAGATCTGATGTTAACTATAAATATTTTGTAGTTTTTGTTGCATTGCAAATCCTTCATTTTTATTTAAGGCATCGATTGTCAGGTTCTGGATAGCCAGGTCATCAAAGGTTCTGAGGAGAAGGCCAGGCAGTGGGGCTGAGTGGGGAAATGGATCAGCTCATGATTAAATACCAGGGCAGACTTGATGGGCTGAATAGCCTATTTCTGCTCCTACGTCTTAAATTTTGTTGCCGTAAATTCCCCTGCCTGTGATGTGTGGGGTTGCAGCAAAGTTGAAGTGGTGGATGTTTTCTTCACAACTGTAATTGAGATTTATTGGGATTTTACCTCTGGAAAAATCTTGGATTCCTTAAACTTGAGTTCAATTATAATGAGTCCCATTCATAGTTTTTGCATCTTTTCTACCGTTCAACCTCCTGTACACTAACGGCAAGAAATAAAATACGATTACAATCTAGTGAGGAACAACTATTGACAGGAACTCCCACCTCACTTCCACTCACATTCTAAGGTGAATTGATGATAATAGTTTAGTTTCTAAAGATTCTCTTTTGCATTCCAGTCCACAGTCCATGTTGTCCAAGAAGAAAAGCCATCAGGCTGCGTTAGCTCACCGTACAATACGTTTCTCTGTAATCTTTAGAAAGCTGCAATCTACTACACTTTATAGATTTTTTTCTGCACATGCTATTCCAGCACAGGAACACTTGGCGTCTACAATTTTAAAGAAAATGGCACATTCTGTACGAGTACAAGATAATAATAAAATTCTCTTTCTTGCCACACAAAGCCTAGTCTTTTAAACCATTGTCGAACTGCAGAATCTTACAGAGGAGACCATTCAGACCATCCCACTGATAGTTGTCTAGGAGCTATCCAATTATACCCACTTTATTTGGAACTAAAACTGAAGGTCTTTGAAATCAGCAACAAATGACAAAGATCGGACAAACAGCATCTGTAGGGAGAGAAATAAAGAGTTGATCCTCTCAGTTAAAAAAAACCCTTCATCAGATCCAGCAAAGTGATAAGAAAGGTATGTTTAATGGTGCAGAGAGAACAAGTGGAGAGAATAGAGAAAATTCTGTGATGGGACGCACACTAAATGGGCAATACTGTTGACATAGCGATTAGCGCAATGGCCTTTACAGCGCCAGTGATCGGGACCAGGGTTCAAATCCCTGTAAAGAGTTTGTACGTTCTCCCCGTGTCTGCATGGATTTTCCCTGGTGGCTCCGGTTTCCTCCCACCCTTCAAAAAAAACTGGGGGTACAGGATAATAGGGTGTAAATTTGGCGGCGTGGACTCGTGGGGCTGAAATGGCCTGTTAACGTGCTGTATGTCTAAAATTTTTTTTAAATTGTTCTAGTTGGCAGCAGGCAGATCAAAATATACAGGAACAAGTTCAAGATTCCTTTATTTTCATGTAATAGTTGAAAACATATAATCCTGCACAAAATCGCCTGCCACAAGTTGAAATAGGACAACTTTGAAGCAAGGTTGCAGCCACATTCGTAAAACAGCGGGGAATTATGTGAAGTTGACTTCCAGTCCCATTGCTTCAGTTCTCTACCTTACACCCACCCTGACCTCCCTCTCTTCAGTCTCCGACACTGCCCAATATAAGCTGAAGGAAATGGCCACTTCCCTTTTGTTGAGCCACAGTAAAACCATTGGGACCGAAAATAAAGTTGAACAATTTCAGATAATTCCTGTCGAACCCACCCTCCTTCTCTATTTCTGAACCTTTATTGTTTCAACTTATTTTTTTTAAATTTGCATTTGGTTCCAACGACAACCACTACTTTGACAAGTTAGATATTACATTCCTTCATAATTTTGAACTGCACAAGAAACTCTGCCTTTGCATTCTCTGTTCTAAGAGACACAATGGGAACTACTCCAGTCCTTCAAGGTGAAAACATTCCCTGATATCTGGTATCATAGTAGTGAATTCTACACTATCTTTAAGGTAATAATATCCCTCTCAGCACTGAGCCTTCTGATGTAGCCACAGACGAGCTAGCAAATCCCTTTCTTCACTGAGTTATGTTTCATTGTTTTAAGTATCACCAACGAAGATATGGTCAAATATTTAAAGTATTGAGCATGAACTACAGAGATAAGGTAACACAGAGGTTACGATGCTGGACATAAGCCAAGATAATTGATTGCTAATGGTGAGTCACTGTTCAATTTCCACAATGGCAGCTGGGAAATTTGAATTAATGAGATTCACTAGGATTGGACGACTTTAATTATGAAGTGAGATTGGATGGGCCGGGCTTGTTTTCCCAAGGGTTTAGGAGTGACCTGATAGAAACATCTAAGATTATGAGAAGGAAGATGGACAAAATCTTTTTTTCCACCAGGGTTCAGGTTTCAGGTGAGAGGAAGGGATTCTAAAGGGGATCTAAGGGCAAAGTTTATTATACAAAGAGTGGGTGATCTTTGAAATGTACTGACTTAAGTGATGCTGGAATCAGATGCAAGGAGTATAATTAAGAGGTATTTAGATAAACATTTAAATACACAATGCATTGAAGGATATGGTCCTAATGTAGACAATTGGTAGTAGTGTAGAGAGGCAAGATGATGACATGGATGTGGTAAACTGATGAGCCAATTCCTGTGCCATAAGATTCTATGAGAATGAAAAATATCTCGAATTTAAATCAGTCTTGGCCACTGTGAGGTAAAGATAAAGGTTCCATTATTGTTCACGTAATACTACATTTAGAATGTAGCATACAGGAAATCTATAAGTTTTGTCTACCGTAAGGCAGACAGAGTCGCCACTTTGTCCAGCACCCCTCACAGAAACCTACAGCACCTGGTGTAGGTGACTGGTCTGTCCTCATAGTACTGACCAGTCCTGAGCCTGCTTAGCTTCTGAGATCAGACAATCCCAGGACCGCTGGATTGTCATAAAAGAACATTTGATTCATTGAGGTTGTTCAGGTAGAACATTTCTAATTTTAACCTAATCCACCCAGCAGGAGAAACAACATCCTTAGAGAGAGACAAGGCCACCATTTTGGATCAAGGGTCCTTCAGCAGAACCGGCAACTTTCACGTCCTTGACCTGAAATATTCACTTGGCATTTACTCTCTCTTCACCTGATGAGCATTTCCAGCATTTTCCACTTGTTTCAGACTTTCAGCATCTGCAGGTTTTAACTCCCAATATATCACCCTTACCCATAGGATGATTGTAGAGACCTCAATGAGATTGACTCTTCACTCTCTTCTTGGATCAGGGGCAATTAGGAATGAAAATAAATGTCAGTATTGACATTAATGTTAATATTCCATGAATCAAATATTATTCCAGGCTGGAGTCTGATTAATTATATTCTCCACTTTAATTTTCAAACTTTTTTATAACAAACTCTGAAGACTGGATTTTAACCATTGGTACAAGAATGGCGAGAAGTCCCTTTTCTAAACAACAACAAACATTTTTGCTGTCTTCTGGACCAAACTGCCTATTCCTGGTTGGAATGATGAGAAGACTGGTTAAGAATTCATGCAGATGTGAACCTGAGGAACTAGGCTTAGTGATAAGGAGGATGGGACCTGAGATAATGATGGTCACTGGTAAAGGATGACAAGGATCAAACCATATCTTGATGGCACCCAGAGTTGTTTCCCTGCTCTTTGCAGACACATCAGCAGTCTTCCGACAATGTATATTGTACACGGAATATGAAGGTTAAAATAGCATACATTCATCAGAAAAGGGATCTGACTTCCATTTTACTGCTCACAGACAGGCAAAGACAAAATAAAACCTGGAATATTAAAGGCATCTTTTATTGAGGCTGAAATTTGAGAGTTGCTCCAGTAAATTCTCCTTGTGTGGCTCGTTATTGAGATCTTTAACGGAATGAAACATCAAGATCATTGTGTTCCGCTGTGATGACCACACAATCTGCTTCTGTGTCACTGAAAGAACCAGATTGACTAAAGATTTTGAGAAATGAAAATGCATATTTTCTGTCCTTCTGATATTGCACACCCAACATAAAACTGATACAGATAATAGCATCTTTCAAGATGGGAGTTGGCAGCACATCTGAATAGAACAAATGGCATTCTGGTCGTGCACTGAAGAAACAAATAGTTATTCCATTCAATATTACTTTGCTCTTGTGCTGTTTCCTTTAATCTTCTCCATCTTCAAATTTTTAGGAAAATATTAGATCCCCAAAAGTTTAGAAAGTTGTGACATTTGCCACATCAGGAATTATCTCCTTTCCCACCCTTTTCAATATCCTGCAATTTTTAAAAATATATATTTACTTGGTAATTCAGGTTATTTTCTGCAGATGAGCCTTAAGATTCTGTGATGTGATAGTCCATATTGTTGTCTGAGATAGAGCCGGGTTAAAGAGGGCAGGTAATATTTTCCTTTGCAAAGGGAATTCAGACAAGTACTTCAAGACATGCCTGCAACAGTAGATTTATATTCTGGTGGTAATTAGAAACATCCACCTCCCTGTTTATATCTTAAAATTTTCACCTTGTATTTTCAAGAATTTAAGGACATAAGAAAGGGAATAGGTACTGACCCAGGCTCATGGGATATTGAGCAAGTTCAAAGTTCAAGGTCCATTTTATTGTCACGTAATAATACATAAAAATGTAACAGACTCTTTTGTCTGCTGTTGCACAATCAAAGAGTTGCCATGAGCATTCCCTGGCACCCCTAACAATTAGAGAAGAGGAAGAGAGAGTCCCTTCAGAGGTACTGAGTGTCCGTGGATGCACCTCCAGCACTCCCGCGGCCTCGGCAGCTGCACAGACTCCTGTTCAAACCATTGGCCACGCCCAAGCTCCAGATCCAAACCTCCAATATAATCAGGAAGCTTTTAGCCCTTTGGGAGCCCTTCTTGCCCTCAGCCACCTCTTGAATCATAGACCCAATTCCTGGTTTATCAATGAACCTTGATTTTCCCAACTAATTCTTGTGGCATTATCAAAAAAAAACATCCAAGCATACTGTTGAATTGACTTTTACCTTAAGTCACTTGAAGAAATATTCACTTGCAGGAGATGCCTTCTAACTCAAGGTTGAGGTTAGCTTGCAAAAGTAGGTCCAGGGTATGTCTTATTTCTCCAATAAAATGTATTCCATGGCAAATGATAATCCCCCTCCATCCTCACACCTCTGAGCAGAAAGCCCTGCAAAAGGAAATGGATGCAGAAAGTTTATCACAGGCAAAACTCTCCCTACCATCGAGGAAATCTATGTGGAACGCTGCCATCAAGGAGCAACTGCAATCAGCAAGGTTCCACACCACCAGGACATGCTCTGTTCTTGCTGCTGTCATCAGGAAGGGGGTATTGGACAGTCATTCTCAACAAGGCCCATGTTGGGGTCCTGAGGCCCACAGAACACTGAAGGGAGGGCCACAGACTGAAATCAAAATATTTTCTAATTTTTTAAATGTCGTTGGTAGGAGAGAAGTACAGAAGAAACCAACTGAACTTGACTGGTTCACAGAGCAGGGGGCCCATTGTGGTGCGCTGTTAGCCAGAATCAGACACAAACAAAGATAAAGACTGTACAACAGACTTTCATCCACGAAGACTTTCACAGAGCCAGGCTGGCTGTGGCTTCAGCAACTCTGAGTGAGGCCTCGGGAGGCCGGCGCAGACTTATATCCCAGAGGGTGATTGACACCTGACCGAGTGGGGCTTGATCCGTTCAGGCCGACTGATTGACAGCCGGCCAGGTGTTGTCCTGTCCCCTTACATTCCTGCAGGTACAGAGGTTGCCCCCTGCAGTAGGCCGGTGGTGTACCACCACACCCATAAACTGTGAGCAGGAGACCATACCCAAAAAGAAAAGTCTGAGAAAGACTGGATTAATTGCACCACCATGTTCGGGAAGAGATGAAACCCCTCCACAACAGTCAGACCCCTCCACAATAAACTCAATTGTAGACTCATTTAAGGACTCTTACTTTGCACTTTATTTTTTTATTGATTTTCTTGTATATCTGTACAGTCAGTTTGTTAACATTTCTCTCTTTGTTTAAATATATCTCTTTTGTATATGTGGTGCGCTGAGGTAGCAGTGAGCAAGCACAAAACTCAAAAGACTATACAACAGGCTTTATTCAGGTAAAAGTCTGAGCACCAGTTCATGCTTCAGTGGCTCCCGTGTGACTGGCTCAGGAGGGGCCAGCTCGTCTATATTTGGGTCAGCTGATTGACAGCCGGCCAGGTGGAGTCAGCCTTAGGTGGTCTTCCTGCAGGTACAAAGATCGCCCCCTGCAGTCGGTTGGTGGTCATATCACCTAAGTATATATATCTTTCTTCTTGGGTACAGTTTTCAGTTACAGATAAGTAGAAATTCTGCTTGGCCAGCAAGAAAAAAAGAGTATCAGAGTTGAATGTATGTATTCTAACAATAAATTTTCACTTTGAACTTTGAAATTTTACTCTAATGTAACAACTGAAAATGTCGTTAATCACATGGAATGCAATTCAAGTTTATGATTTTGAGACATGTAAAAACATTACCAAACATTTGACATCGATACCAGTCAGGAAAGAGGAAGAGGGCTGAAATATTGTTTGTTCAGGCCAGCAGGGAACAGGGAATGCAAAAATTTGTTAGCCAAAGGATTGCTGGAGGAACTCAGCAAAAATAGAAATGAACTGACTATCTCAACCCATGGATGTTGCCTGACCTGCTGAGTCTCCGGCAATTCTGAAAAAGTCGCAGTTTACATTGCTTGTGGCAGTGGATTTCTATCTTAAAGGCAAGCCCTTCCAGACATAGAGGTGCAGTGGTGGGGGGGGGGGGGGGGGAAGTGATTTGGGCTGTCATTGAAATCTGTGTATCATCAAACAATTGACTTCCGGCACTTTATAGAGGGTTCAGCTCTTATCAGGGAGAGAAGAGAGAAAGGAAAGAGTGTCCGGAAGTCAGTTCTGCATTAAAATCACTGCAATCTGTCAACCTCAAAGAAAGGTACTTCACCACATAGTGTGGAATTCTGCCCTCTTGTCATTTACTAGAGATCCCTAGTCAGAACTGCTGCACAATCAATGGGTGGTTCGGTTCTCAGCCTGCTGCACACATCTTTCGGCAGCGGGGTAAACACACACAAGAACCAGATGTAAAGTTGTTGCCTATTTACTCTTTTACTCATGTCCTGGTGCGAGAAAGTGACAAACGAGATGTGCTCCACACCAGGGTCATGCCTAGCGCGGAATGCCACACTGACCACCGGCTGGTTCGCTGCAAGCTCAACCTTCACTTCAAACCAAAGCCCAGGAACAATAAAGCCCCCAGAAAGAGGTTCAATGTTGGAAACCTGCAGTCAGACGAAGCGAGAAGAAACTTCCAGGCAAACCTCAAAGCAAAGCTCGACGATGCAATCCGCCTCACGGACCCGTCCCCTGAAACCCTCTGGGATCAGTTGAAGACTACCATACTGCAATCCACTGAAGAGGTACTGGGCTTCTCCTCCAGGAAAAACAAGGACTGGTTTGACGAAAACAGCCAGGAAATCCAGGAGCTGCTGGCAAAGAAGCGAGCTGCCCACCAGGCTCACCTTACAAAGCCGTCCTGTCCAGAGAAGAAACAAGCCTTCCGTCGCGCATGCAGCCATCTTCAGCGCAAACTCCGGGAGATCCAAAATGAGTGGTGGACTAGCCTCGCCAAATGAACCCAGCTCAGCGCGGACATTGGCGACTTCAGGGGTTTCTACGAGGCTCTAAAGGCTGTGTACGGCCCCTCACCCCAAGCCCAAAGCCCGCTGCGCAGCTCAGACAGCAAAGTCCTCCTCAGCGACAAGATCTCCATCCTCAACCGATGGTCAGAACACTTCCAATCTCTTTTCAGTGCCAACCGCTCAGTCCAAGATTCCGCCCTGCTCCAGCTCCCTCAACAGCCCCTAAGGCTAGAGCTGGATGAGGTTCCCACTCTGGATGAGACATATAAGGCAATCGAACAACTGAAAAGTGGCAAAGCAGCAGGTACGGATGGAATCCCCCCAGAAGTCTGGAAGGCTGGCGGCAAAACTCTGCATGCCAAACTGCATGAGTTTTTCAAGCTTTGTTGGGACCAAGGTAAACTGCCTCAGGATCTTCGTGATGCCACCATCATCACCCTGTACAAAAACAAAGGCGAGAAATCAGACTGCTCAAACTACAGGGGAATCACGTTGCTCTCCATTGCAGGCAAAATCTTCGCTAGGATTCTACTAAATAGAATAATACCTAGTGTCGCCGAGAATATTCTCCCAGAATCACAGTGCGGCTTTCGCGCAAACAGAGGAACTACTGACATGGTCTTTGCCCTCAGACAGCTCCAAGAAAAATGCAGAGAACAAAACAAAGGACTCTACATCACCTTTGTTGACCTCACCAAAGCCTTCGACACCGTGAGCAGGAAAGGGCTTTGGCAAATACTAGAGCGCATCGGATGTCCCCCAAAGTTCCTCAACATGATTATCCAACTGCACGAAAACCAACAAGGTCGGGTCAGATACAGCAATGAGCTCTCTGAACCCTTCTCCATTAACAATGGCGTGAAGCAAGGCTGTGTTCTGGCACCAACCCTCTTTTCAATCTTCTTCAGCATGATGCTGAACCAAGCCATGAAAGACCCCAACAATGAAGACGCTGTTTACATCCGGTGCCGCACGGATGGCAGTCTCTTCAATCTGAGGCGCCTGCAAGCTCACACCAAGACACAAGAGAAACTTGTGCGTGAACTACTCTTTGCAGACGATGCCGCTTTAGTTGCCCATTCAGAGCCAGCTCTTCAGCGCTTGACGTCCTGCTTTGCGGAAACTGCCAAAATGTTTGGCCTGGAAGTCAGCCTGAAGAAAACTGAGGTCCTCCATCAGCCAGCTCCCCACCATGATTACCAGCCCCCCCACATCTCCATCGGGCACACAAAACTCAAAACGGTCAACCAGTTTACCTATCTCGGCTGCACCATTTCATCAGATGCAAGGATCGACAATGAGATAGACAACAGACTCGCCAAGGCAAATAGCGCCTTTGGAAGACTACACAAAAGAGTCTGGAACAACAACCAACTGAAAAACCTCACAAAGATAAGCGTATACAGAGCCGTTGTCATACCCACACTCCTGTTCGGCTCCGAATCATGGGTCCTCTACCGGCACCACCTACGGCTCCTAGAACGCTTCCACCAGCGTTGTCTCCGCTCCATCCTCAACATCCATTGGAGCGCTTACATCCCTAACGTCGAAGTACTCGAGATGGCAGAGGTCGACAGCATCGAGTCCACGCTGCTGAAGATCCAGCTGCGCTGGATGGGTCACGTCTCCAGAATGGAGGACCATCGCCTTCCCAAGATCGTGTTATATGGCGAGCTCTCCACTGGCCACCGTGACAGAGGTGCACCAAAGAAAAGGTACAAGGACTGCCTAAAGAAATCTCTTGGTGCCTGCCACATTGACCACCGCCAGTGGGCTGATATCGCCTCAAACCGTGCATCTTGGCGCCTCACAGTTTGGCGGGCAGCAACCTCCTTTGAAGAAGACCGCAGAGCCTACCTCACTGACAAAAGGCAAAGGAGGAAAAACCCAACACCCAACCCCAACCCACCAATTTTCCCCTGCAACCGCTGCAATCGTGTCTGCCTGTCCCGCATCGGACTTGTCAGCCACAAACGAGCCTGCAGCTGACGTGGACTTTTTACCCCCTCCATAAATCTTCGTCCGCGAAGCCAAGCCAAAGAATTTACTCTTTTAAATAAACTAAACCAACAGTGGACAGAGAACTTTAAATGTAAACAGCTTGATTTGAGACAACTTGGTGTTTTGATTCTGTTGCAAAAGTCTGGGTATTGAGAGAAATGCTCCATCCAGTTTGTAATAAAATAAAAACACAATGCTGGAATAACTCAGCAGGTCTAACAGTGCATTTTATATAGCAAATATAAAGACATTTTGGGCTTGAGCCCTACATCAAGGTATGAGCAAAATTTAGGCAGGCACCAAAAAAAATGGTGGTGGGGGAGGAGCACAGTCCCACAGGCAGGAGCAAGCTCGAAGGGCCACATGACCTGCTTATGTTCCTATTTGTAAAATGTTTCTGTGTTTCCACATTCATATTCTTCTGTATCTTTTTACACTGCTTCAAGTTTAATTCAGTTGGATCAAACCTTAGCCTCGAGGTTGTAATTACAAGTTCACGTGAAATATTACCTCACATTGTGCTTACTCATTCTCTCTCTCTCTCTCTCTCTCTCTCTCTCTCTCTCTCTCTCTCTCTCTCTCTCTCTCTCTCTCGGACAGAGAAACTCATGATCATGGTTTATTTTGGGAACATAAACGCACAAGAAAATAGGACTAGGTCATCTGGCTCCTCGAACCTGCCTCACCATTCAATTATGCTGATCACTGATCTACAAAAGCCTCAACTCCTCTACTCTGTCCATTCCCTCAAGCTGTTATACCCAAAGTTTCAAAGATATAGCCACCTCCACCTTAAATGTTTCACATGATTGGGCCTCCACAGCTCTCAGGGGAGAGAAGTTCAGAGATGCTTTACCTCTGCAAAAAGACATTTCCTCACATTTCCATATTAAATGTCCTACTGCTTATCATGTAACCTTGTTTGAGATTTGCCCACTTTTGAAAACTAATGCCTTTCTCATGTGGAATCGGACAAAAATGTGAAATGTCTTATTATGTTTTTAATTGTTTTTTAAAACTCGTATTTATTAAAATCCTCACTTTCGCTGCTGAATCCACTTCTGCGTTGATTAAACTGTAACATACTGATCTCTGGTCTTACATACCTCTTTGATGGAAAGAAAATATTTGCCATCCACCATACAGCTGTTCTCTTTTGAAAGGTTACCAATTTTTAGCCATGAATATAACTTTTGTCAGAAATTGAATTGTAATTTAACCAGAACAGTATTAAGTGCTTTTAGTTCACAATTTTTTGTCTTAGTTTTTACCCCCCCAGGTGGGCCAAATAGCAATCAACATGGGGATTTTGACAGAAAACAAGTAAGAATTAATGAAATAGCAGGAACGAGTCAGTTCCATAGCAGGAATGAAGCCAGTTCCATAGTTCAACAAGGTCACGATTTTTACTATTTCTCAAGTTCAAGTTCAAATTTATTTAAACAACCCATCAAAACGGAGTTTCTCTGGTCTACAGTGCAGACATATTACACACAATGCACAATGAATGATAATCACAGTTCGCCTACTGCAGCAACAAGTCTGCAGTGGATGCCATCTCACTGGCTCTACACAAAGCCCTGAAACACCTGGATGCTCTTTATCGACTACAGTTCAGCTTTTAACACCATCATCTCCTCAAAACTGATCAATAAACTCCAAGACCTGGGACTCAACATCCCAATGTGTAATTGGATCCTTGATTTCCCTCACCTACATACCACAATCAGAGAGAATAGGTAAGAATATCTCCTCTACAATCTCCACCAATACCAGAGTACTGCAGAGCTGCACTCTTAGCCCCTCTCTTTACTCGAGCTGCGTGGCTCGGTAAGACAACAACACCATCTACAAATTCCCTGATGATACCATGGTAATGGGCTATATAAAAAGGGGCAATGAGTCAGCATACACAAGGGAGATTGAAAACTTGGCCAAATGATGCACCAACAACAACCTTGCACTCAATGTCTCCAAAAACCAAGGCGCAGATTGTTGACTTCAGGAAGGGAAAACCAGATGTGTAAGATCCAATGACCCATTGGGGGATCAGAATTAGAATTTTTTTTATTGTCATGAACAAGTCATGAAATTTGGTGTCTTGCAGCACCGCCACAGAGCAAACATTTATATTATTACCATCTTACAACAATAATATATTAAAAAAAACCCAAAATAGAGCACAAAAAGTAAGGCTGTGTCTTTGGTTCATTGATTATTCAGAAATCTGATGGCAGCGGGGAAGAATCTGTCCTTGTGCCGTTGAGTGGTCATCTTTAGGCTCTTGTACCTTTTTCCCAATGGTAGCAGAGTGAAGAGGGCGTGGCCTGAGAATTTTTGGTGTCATACCTAATCTCCTCAGATACCTCACAAAGAATAGCCGCTGGCAATCCTTCTTTGTGATTGCATCAACGTGGAGGCTCCAGGACAGATCCTCAGAAATGTTCACACCCAGGAATTTGAAGTTCTTGACCCTCTCCACTACCAAGCCTTCGATGAGGACTGGGACATGTTCATCTGACTTCCTCCTGAAGTCCACAATCAGAGGTGAAGAGAGTGAGCAAATAGGTTCTAGGAAGCCACCATCTCAGAGGATCTTTTGTGGACCTAACACATTAATGGCATCGTAAAGAAAGTAATGTCGGCACCTCTACTTCCTCAGGAGTTTGCAGAGGTTTGGTATAACAAAGGAAAACCTGGTAAATTTATACAGATGTGTGGTGGAAAGTGTGCTGATCAGCTGTATCATGGTCTGGCATGGGAACACCAATCCCCCTAAGAATAAAGATCTGCAAAAGGTAGTGGACACAGCCCAGGACATCATAGGCAAAACCCACCCCACCATCAAGAACATCTACAAGGAACGCTGCTGAACGAGAGCAGCAGCATTCATCAAGGATCCACACCACCCAGCACATGCTCTGTTTTCGTTGCTGCCATCAGGAAAGAGGTCTAGGTGCCACAAGACTCGCACCTCCAGGTTCAGGAACAGCTGCTCCCCCTTCACCATCAGACCCCACAACAACAAACTCAATCAGGTACCTTTTGCACCACCGATCCCACCACTCAGCTTCCTGCCCCTCCTGATAGCCCACCACCAGCTCCCAATGATGGATGGCAGTGATGCTAGTGAGCCACGCAGTGGCGACAATCTCTGTCAGCGTTACTCACCATTATCACCCTAATTTCAACTTTGCATATTTTTGAACCATTTTGGGGGGAAAAAAGTGGGTCTTATATGCCATCAAATATGATCATCTTTAATTGATCATTCATAGCTCCTTAAGGTAGAGAAATCCAAAGATTTGATATAAAAGATTATCCACAGACAAAAAGTACAGATCTCTGAATTTGATATTGCAAATCCTCGTTCAATATTTTTCACCTGAAGAGAAAGCTATTGAGAATCTAGCCTTTCAACCCCTCTCAGAATCTGGTACACCTCTGTGGGATGACTCATTTTTCTAAACTACAGTTAGTGTGAGTAATATTTACTCAATTAAAGATTAGTTTTAGTGGCATCATCTTTTTTCTAGATATAAACAAAGACAGAACTGGTCCTGCTGTAGAGAAATATTGTTGCTCTATCTGACCAGGAGGAGGCTTGAGCAGAAAATCGTCTGTTGATAAATCAGTGCAATACTGAGAGAGAGAGAGAGGTGCGCCATCAGAAATCTGACCTGAAATCACTGACCATCTGCTCTTTATGCTTGGTATTCCATTATTATCCCTGGCTCCCAGCACTTTGTGTAAAGAAGCGGTGGCACGGTTACCACAGCTCTTAGCACAACGCTGATACAGAGCTATCAACCTGGATTCGAGTCCAGTGCTTTCTGTAAGGAGTTTGTACGTTGTCCCTGTAGTCTGCGTGGGTTTCCTCCACATTCTCTGGTTTCCTCCCACCCTTCAACACGTATAGAGGTTGGGGTAGGTCAATTGGGGCAATTGGCCAACTTGGGCTCGAGGGAGGAGCCTGTTACTATGATGCATGTCTAAATTTAAAATAAATGGAATTGTTCTCTATCCTGAATTTTGCTTACATGCATACATATCTTCTTGAGTACAGTTTTTTTTTGCATGACCAGCAAGCGGTAATTCTGCCTTGTCCACAGAAAAAAGAATCTCAGGGTTATATGTGATGTCATGTATCTACTCCGACAATAAATCTCAACTTTGAATTGACCACCACTAATTCTTCTTCTTTGGCTTGGCTTCATGGACGAAGATTTATGGAGGGGTAATGTCCACGTCTGCTGCAGGCTCGTTTGTGACTGACAAGTCCGATGCGGGACAGGCAGGCACGGTTGCAGCGGTTGCAGGGGAAAATTGGTGGGTTGGGGTTGGGTGTTGGGTTTTTCCTCCTTTGTCTTTTGTCAGTGAGGTGGGCTCTGCGGTCTTCTTCAAAGGAGGTTGCTGCCCGCCGAACTGTGAGGCGCCAAGATGCACCATTGGAGGCGATATCAGCCCTCTGGCGGTGGTCAATGTGGCAGGCACCAAGAGATTTCTTTAAGCAGTCCTTGTACCTCTTCTTTGGTGCACCACCACTAATAATGTTGTGGGAAATTGCGCACCAGCAGGCATACAGTTTCTTCCCTACAGTCATCAAGCTCTGAATGATCTTCACAATAATGCTTTCATGCTGCTCTTGTTATGTACTCTGTACACTGTAACACTAATTCTCTACATTTGTGCTTTTGCTCTCCAACTTTGTATAGTTGTATTACTAGTCTGCTCCTGGGAGAACCCTTCTCACTGTGCCAGGTGTAAAGTGGCAATAAACTTGAACTTGAAGCATTCTAGATTTCCCCATTCTCCCAACACCACCACATCCTCCCCATTCTCCCAACACCACCACATCCTCCCAATATTGTCTGCCATTCTACCCCAACTAAAGCAAGCACCGTTGAGGCTGCCACAGCGAGACAGCAGACTAGCCCCTGCCTCCCAGTCTTAGTGTGTTACTGTTTAACATTCACAGCCAGTAACACCTTTTAAAAATAATGAAATATGGAAATGATTTTTGTACTTACCCAAACAAAATCAAATAATCAAAATCAATTAAAAGCAATGAACTAATCCAAATAAATAATAAAATAGCTCGGCAGACATTCAATTGATCAGGCACTGTCGTGGTTGAATTGGGATTAACCCTTCCAGCAGCCAAACTTCCAGGCCTGAGAATTGAGGACCTGTAGAAATGAACCTGCCCCATTGAGCTTGATGAAGAGTTCACTGGACTCTGACTTCGATCCAGACCAGTGGCTTGAGGGAAACAAAGCAGAAGAAGCTGGGGTTGGTAGACGAATATTTTGAAGAAATCTCTGCGAGATATGTTAAGTGCATCGGTAGTTTACTCAACTCTGATGAAAAGAGTGGACAGAGTAGCTGTAGAAAGGTTGTTTGCCATGGTGGGAGAGTCTGGGAAAAGAGGGCACAACTTCAGGATTGAAGGTGTCCACTTAGAACAGAAATGCAATGGAATTTTAGCCAGAGCGTGGCGAATCTGTGGAATTTGTTGCCACAGGCAGCTGTGGAGGCCAGGTCATTGGGTATATTTAAGGCAGAGATTGACACGTTCTTGATTAGCCAGGGCAGCAAAGGTTATGAGGAGAAGGCTGGGCAGTGGGTCTGAGTGAGAAATGGATCAGCTCATGATAAAATGGCAGGGCAGACTTGATGGGCTGAATAGCCTATTTCTGCTCCTACGTCTTATGGTCTTAACCATTTTTACATCACCTAGGTATCATCACATTGTATTTGTTAGAGCTCGTCTTGAAAGAAACTAGCTGCAGTCTTTCTAACAGAACAACATGATTGTACTTCAAACATGTTGCCCTTAGATTATGAATACGCACTGTATTAATGGAAGTCTTTTTTAAACAAAAATCTCTCACATTTTGAAAGTTTCAATTGGTTCCATATGGAGGGAAGCATTATACATACATTTGGACATAGCCATCCATACAATCTCCAATCCATGTACCTGTTCAAATTCAAAATTAAAATTGAGCCTGCATTCACCACTTCAGCTGATAGCTTGTTGCATACTCCCACCACTCTCTGTGTTAAGAGGTTCCCCTTAATGTTCACCCTAAATGGTCCCATCACCGATCCCTGAGACACACCACTAGTCACAGGCCTCCATCCTGAGAAGCAGTCATCCACCACTACTCTCTGACTTCTCCCATGTAGCAAATGTCAAATCCAGTTTACTACTTCACCATGAATACGTAGTATCTGAACCTCTCTGACTAACCTCCCAAGTAATAAACTTCTTCTTTCTTTGGCTTGGCTTCGCGGACGAAGATTTATGGAGGGGGTAAAAGTCCACGTCAGCTGCAGGCTCGTTTGTGGCTGACAAGTCCAATGCGGGACAGGCAGACACGGTTGCAGCGGCTGCAGGGGAAAATTGGTTGGTTGGGGTTGGGTGTTGGATTTTTCCTCCTTTGCCTTTTGTCAGTGAGGTGGGCTCTGCGGTCTTCTTCAAAGGAGGTTGCTGCCCGCCAAACTGTGAGGTGCCAAGATGCACGGTTTGAGGCGATATCAGCCCACTGGCGGTGGTCAATGTGGCAGGCACCAAGAGATTTCTTTAGGCAGTCCTTGTACCTTTTCTTTGGGGCACCTCTGTCACGGTGGCCAGTGGAGAGCTCGCCATATAACACGATCTTGGGAAGGCGATGGTCCTCCATTCTGGAGACGTGACCCATCCAGCGCAGCTGGATCTTCAGCAGCGTGGACTCGATGCTGTCGATCTCTGCCATCTCGAGTACTTCGACGTTAGGGATGAAAGCGCTCCAATGGATGTTGAGGATGGAGCGGAGACAATGCTGGTGGAGGCGTTCTAGGAGCCGTAGGTGATGCAGGTAGAGGACCCATGATTTGGAGCCGAACAGGAGTGTGGGTATGACAACGGCTCTGTATACGCTTATCCTTGTGAGGTTTTTCAGTTGGTAGTCTTCCAAAGGCGCTATTTGCCTTGGCGAGTCTGTTGTCTATCTCATTGTATTCACCATGAATACGTAGTATCTGAACCTCTCTGACTAACCTCCCAAGTAATAAACTAATGTAGAGGCCAGTAAATTGGCGGGGGGGGGGGGGGTGGTCGGATGGTCAGAAAGCTCAAAAACACCCCATAATCAGTCCACCATCATGACACAATATTCCTGCAATCCACAGTGACATTGACCTGCAACATTTCAATGCCTTTATCTAATACCTTACCTCAATTGGATCCTCTTCAAGTTTTTACTTCCCCTCCTCAATTCCTATTAAAGTCTATAAGACAATGCTAAAGCTGCTTTTAATATTTCTTAAAGAATTTAGGGGTTCTATGAGGTATCCAATCCAAACACCATTCTCAGAAATCCATTTACTGTGATTAAAATCAATATACTTAATGGAGGTCACTTTACACATCCCTATTGTTTTCTTGCTGATTGAAGACACAAATCTTCAATTGATACAGCTCTGACAAAGCTGGAATATAACTGAAATATTCCTCCACACGTACCAAGCAACTGCATTATCTTTAACCACGCTTTTAAATTCTGAGCAATTGGGGAAAGTCAGTTCTGCACATTAATGATGATCGGAAATAATTAGTTCTGTAGGCTCAATCAGTTAATGAGCATTTACTTTGGAATAATCCATAAGGTTTACAAATTTTCTGTCCCAATGCAATGATTCATCACTGAATATTCACATGAGATTTGTTCCTAAGTTCTCTTTGCTTCAACATATTCATTCTAATTTGCTTACTAAGCAATAACAAGTCATTGTCTCTTAAAACACACACAGATATTTAGGATTGATGTGCAATTAAAAAAAAAGAAAATTCCCTAGGCATGATCTGAGAATTAAAAGGAATAATTTGGTTTTTGTTTGCAATTGGAAGTTGCAAGAAGAATTTCCCCAGCATCCCAGCATGCAACAGTATCCCCTGACCTATGAACTTCTAGTTTATTGGACTAAACTTTGGTTCCAATGACTGAATGTGGTAATTGATGACTGGTAGAAAGATGCAAAATGAATGTGAGAGAAGTGGATGAAGAAAATTCTGAAGACAGACCTAGAGTGGATATTTATCTCTTGGTGGAGAATCTAAAGCAGCCATGGAACATATAAACCAGGGTAAACGGTATTCTTATGTATTAAACAGCTGATTATATAAATCCTCAACTTGGTTCTCCTCTTACCCTCTCCAAGGTCCAGTTGGGATCTCAGCTGCTCCTTTCTGAACACTAGGGTTTGAGTTTGTTACGGTGTTAGCTTGAGCATCCAGGCTGAGTGTGGATATGTTCAGATCCTGGCTCAGAGTGGAGATGGTGCTCAAATTTGACAAAGTTCTGGGAGAGAGAGGTCTGACGCTTTGGAGAGTGTGGAGATGATATTTAAAATGGTGAGTGTTGTGGAAGACCTGCTTGGTAATGGGAACATATTTCAGCTGTTGATTCATTCTAGGAAAAATTGTGCACTTGGGGTCAGAATGGAGATGTTTGCAACTTCAGCTCAATTTGGAGTTTAAAAAAATATTTTTTAGAGACAGCTCAGTAACAGGCCCTTCTGGACCATGCTGCCCAAATGCACCAGTTAACCTACATATCCTGTATGTTTTTGAAGGGACATTGGAGAAACATTAAATCAACTTCTATTGAGTTTAACAATTTTAATCGCATCACGACGCGGACACGTTGCGTTGGTTCAACTGATCTAAGAATGTTTTGCTGCTGATTTTCATTTGTACTCAGCATCTGATGCCTCTCATGTCAGTGTCCAACAATAATTGACTAGCATTGATGGATTCCAGTCACAATGTCCTGGTGAAACCTTTCACCACGTTCGTCACTGACTGAACCAAGATCAGCAGGGAAGACGTCCGAGTGCGAAGGTAGAAAATGAACTTCCAATGACACGTTGCACTTCATGGTTTTGTAGCTTGAAGTAGACTTAAAATATGACAGGAAATCACAAAAATAGGTTATATCTTCAAAAAGGTACATGATAGGACATTTTTAAGGTGATCTGTAGCCAACATCCACAAAATACACCCCAAAGTATTCAGAAAGAAAAATCTTCCTTGTCCAGTGTTATTGATGGCAGTAGTTTTTATTTTATTTCATATTGAATCTTCTTTCTTATCTCTGTCCACAGAATATATTTTAAGTGAATGCACAATCTGTGAGTACCAAAAGTGTCATAGGTTCCAAGGAATCACTTCAATAAATAGAAGACTGGGGACGTGTCCTCACTTTTCAACAAAAAACCTTGAAAGAATAACGAACACATTTCTGTACATTCAAGGCACACGCAAAATGCTAATACGAAGCTTAAAGAGAGAAACTATAAATGTGCAAAGGCAAGTGGCAGGTTATACATTGGATAAGATAGACAGTACATAAAACACCAAAGCACGACAAGGAAAGCTAGCCAGAAATGTAAATGCAGGTAGTGGGAATTTCTATACATTTCTGTAAAAAAAAAATTAAGTGCATAATAGCCCTGTAAAAAGGGAATTATCGGTGGGGGTGTTGGGGGTGGGGGGCGGGGTGGAGGAGGAAGAGATCAGATTAATTAAATAGGTGTTTTGCATTACTCTTCAACATATAACTCCTCAGAAATAACAATGAATCTGGAATTCCAGTGGCAGTAGGCAAATCAATGAAGCTGTGGTCTCAGGAGTCACAGGCCTTAATGGAGTTCTAAGGTCTAAATAGGCAGAGAGGCCTAGTGATATAGTTGATATATTGGTTTTAATTTTCCAATATTCTTAAGATTCAGAGATTGCTCAAGAGAATTGAAAAGTAACAAATGTAACTCCATTCAGAAAGTCAGACAGACACATAAAACTGGAAACTACAAGCCATTAGCTTAGAATCTGCCATAGGGAAAATGTTAGAAATTTTCATGATGCAAGTCACGTCTGGGCTACAAAGCCAAAGTAATCAGGAAAAGTCAATGTAGATTTGTGAAAGGAAAATAATTCCTGATCCATTCATTGTAGTTTGAAGAAGTAACATACATTGTGGAGAAAGATAAAGATGAACTAGGGCAGGGGCGTCAAACTCAAATTCACGGAGGGCCAAAATCAAAAACTTGGACTAAGTCGAGGGCCGAACTAAATATTTATTGAAAATTTTCAACAACATCTGCATGTTTTCTCTTCTTTCAACATATGTAATGTTAAACTTTTTCTTATTAAAATAAATGTTTAACAATAGTTTTGGATAAACTCTTTCCAGAAGCATTAACAAATGAGAAATAAAATATTCAATAAATAATATTTCTCTCTAGAGGATTTGTCAAATGTTGCTAGTGTGCTATGAATAGTAAAATCTGAGGGCTATTGAGAATGTGGGAGAATAACATGATTCCTGAAACAATCCAATGGGTGACTGATTGTGGGCATGAACTCTAGCAGGGTTATTTGCCATGCCCTTTTTCCATTGGTACAGATATCCTTTGATTTACACACTTTTCAAGTTTTATGCCTAATGAGCTTGTATCCAGGTGCAGGACCATTTTTAACCAGGAATATATTGATCACTGTGACATGAAACTATTGGAAGATCGTTTTATCCTGAGAGTAAAGTTCATAATCCTTACTCAGGCGGGGTTTGCGGGCGATCGGGTTGGAGAATGACAGTGCGGGGGCATCGGCTCTCGCTGCAGGGCGGCATCTCGGCGGATTGGCGGCCCCATCACCGTGAGTCGCGGGTCGGCCTGCGGCAGGGAGGGGGAGTGGGCAACGGTCCTGGCGAGGTCAGGCCCGAGGCCTCCGGTTCCGGGCGCTGGGAAGCGGCCTTGGCTTCCCCTGACACCGGCCAGGCCCCAAAGCCAGAGCCCACGGTGAGACCCTGCAACGTAAACAGAGGAGGTAGGGGTGATTAGCGGGCTGACGCCAATGCATTCTGGGATTTGTTGTATTACCGTGCATGCGCTATACTGGCGCGGCGGCCAGCGGGCCACCTCTAATACATTTTTGAAATGATCTTGCGGGCCAAATATAATTATATTGTGGGCCAAGAGTTTGACATGTGTGAACTAGGGGATCCTCAAAACATAGATTTCAGAGGCATTTGGGCAAGGAGCCATTGGCACGTCTCTGTGGACAATAAAAGCGTATGGTGTAAGAGGTAACATATTGGCTCATCAACAGGAAACAGAATAGGTATAAAGGGAACTTTTTTTTTCTGAGGCAAAAATAAATGAGTAGTGTGCTATAGGGACTGAGATAGTGGCATTGACTTTTCACAATGTACATAAATATACATAAATGTACCTTGTGAGAAGAAAATAAGATATAGAAAAGTTGCAAAGATTTGGCAAATGGGGTATAGTATGAGAAATGTGAAAGTGTCCATTTTGGCAGTAAAAACTATAAAGAAGTCTGTAATCTAAATAGTGAGAGACTGCAGTGGGATCTGAACAACCTGGTGAAAGATCGGGAAAAGGCTGAAGTGCAGTTTCGGCAAGTAATTAGGAACAGATCATACCTTCGACCTTACATTGAATTTTTTTAAATTTTTTTTTTATTTTTCACACTATGAACCATACTAACCAAAATACACACAAACATTTCCCTCTTGAATATACCAAGTGTCATTTTCTCCCCTTTTCCCCCCCTCCCTTCCCTCCCTCCTTCACCCCCCCCCCCACCCACTCAATGTTCAACCTATATGATACATTAAACCCATTAAACAATGTCATCACTCATTGAAAATAAACAAGAAATTTGTGTCTTCTACTTTCACACACTGGGTCAGTTCATTTCGTCTTCTTCTCCTTCTGTCATTTTAGGCGGTGGAGGTCTTCTCTGTTGTGTTCCGTGAACGGTTCCCAAATTTGTTTGAATACTGTGATGTTATTTCTTAAATTATGTTATTTTTTCCAATGGAATACATTTATTCATTTCTATGTACCATTGCTGTATTCTCAGGCTCTCTTCTGATTTCCAGGTTGACATAATACATTTTTTTGCTACAGCTAAGGCTATCATAATAAATCTTTTTTGTGCTCCATCCGAATCGAGTCCAAGTCTTTACTTCTTATATTACTTAGAAGAAAGATCTCTGGATTTTTTGGTATGTTATTTTTTGTGATTTTATTTAATACCTGATTTAGATCTTCCCAAAACTTTTCCACTTTCTCACATGCCCAAATTGCATGTACTGTTGTTCCCGTTTCCTTCTTACAACGAAAACATCTGTCTGATACTGTTGGGTCCCATTTATTTAACTTTTGGGACGTGGTGTATAGCCTGTGTAACCAATTATATTGTATCATGCGTAACCTCATGTTTATTGTATTTCTCATTGTTCCAGAGCATAGCTTTTCCCATGTTTCATTCTTTATCTTTATGTTTAGATCTTGTTCCCACCTTCCATTGAATTGATTTATACATTTTAAGACTTCTACTTTGAAGGGGCAAGATCAGTTGATTGGAAACTTGGGTGATGAGAAAGAGAAAGGGACAAGATCAGAGTGGTCTGAGCTTGTGGAATTTTGGTCAACATCAAGAAGAAATTTCATCTAAGCTGCCACTCTCTCATAGACAAATCCTTCCTTCTATTTTTCCACTTCTTCAATCTTCCATATATCTCCACCACCAATACAAATGCTTGGAAACTGAAATCGAAACAATAGCTGAAAGGGTGAAAGGCAATTCTGAATCAGAATTTACTGTTAGGAATATGCCACAAAATTTGTTGTTTTGCATCACAATGCAAACATTTATATAAATGACCTTACGAAATAAATAAAAATAGTGCAAGAACAAAGAAAAGAAAAATGTAAGGTAGTGCCTATGGCTCATTGTTTATTCAGGAATCTGATAGCAGAGGGGAAAAAGCTGTCCTTCTACTGCTGAGTGCCCACCTTATGGTTCTTGTATCATTTTTTCCCAATGGTAGCAGAGTGTAAGAGAGCATAGGTTGTGTGGTGGGGGTCCTCGAGGTTAGAGGCTGCTTTCTTAAGACACCGCTTCTTGTAGATGACTTCGATGGAGTGAAGACTGGAGATTGTGATGTTGCAGGCCGAGTTAACAACCCTTTGGAGTTTTTTCTGAATGTTGGCACCTCCATTCCATAATTTGTTTCTTCGTCCATAGGAACGGCTGATCTGCAAGGCATTTTTTCAATTACTCTTCATATTCCTGACCTAATAGTTATTTAACCTTCCTACACATCAGATTAAGCGGTTCCAGCACTCACTGGACTTCTCTCCAAGTTTCTGAATCTTTTCCAGTCAATAATTATTATCCTCTGGTGAAGAACCAGTATGTTTTAAGTCATTGAAATACTGTATTTGCTTCTCACAACATAGTCTCCCCTATAATAGAAGATGCTTGTCAGACCATCCTTGGTGTGTTATGTATAGTTTTGGTCACCCACCTCTAGAAAAGATATCACGAAGCTTGAAAGGATACAAAAAAGATTCTCAAGAACACTACTATGAGAGGGTGGGATTTTTATTTCTGGAGAGCAGACAGTCATAGCTTTACTCCCAGGGCATAGTTTTAAAAAGAGAGGGGAAAGATTTAATAAAGGACCTGGAAGGGTAGAGAAGGTGGTGGACACAGGCTCCCAGAAGAAGTGGTAGAAGTAGGAACAATGCAGTGTTCAAAAGACATTTAGACTGATACGTGGTGAGGAAAGGTTCAGAGGGATATGAGCCTAGATTGGTTAGCAAGGACAGGTAGGACAGAAGGACCTGTTTCTGTGCTGTGGAACTCTATGAGATTGGTGGCGGCAAACTCTCGTTGTGTGTTGGCTTTGTGGATCACCCAGGTTAGCTCAGAAGTGTGGCTTCCAGTCACTCGTCACTTTAATTTTATGTTCCACTCACTGCCTGGCTACCTAAATCTCACCCTCAAACATTTTTCCAAGGAGGCCCAACATAGGTTCACCTTTGCAGGCCCCTACACTCAGCATTAAGGCGTATAATATCAGACAGTGCTTGTGCCACTCACACCTTCTTCAGAACCATGTTTTTTAAAAAATTTGCCTGTATGTTAAGGTGAATGGCAATGTTAAAGTTAAATTCAACAATTGTCATATAGATCCATAATAGAGTGTGGAGACTTTTTGCACTGTCTGATATTTTTAAAATTAGACATACAGCACAGTAACAGACCCTTCCATCACTGGCACATTCTGCCCAAATGCACCAATTAACCTACAACCCAAGTACATTTATTTCTGAAAGTTGGGAGGAAACCAGAGCACTCGCAGGAAACCCATGCAGACACACGGCAAACATACAAACTCCTTACAGACCGTCCCAGATTCAAACCATTGACACCCTCCTTGACCAGGGAGCATAGAAAAATTCATAGAGTTATTCAGCACAGAAAAGACTCTGATTCACCATGACCATGTGGGCCATCTACGCTAATTTCCTCGTCTACGCTACTTGTCTACGCTAATTCCCTTTACCAGTTCATGGTCTGTACCCTAACGTGGGTTGGAGAGTCAAGAGCTGGCCTACTGACTTCTTAAGTGTTGTGAAAGTACCTGCCTCCACTATTTCCTCAATGTCCATTCCAGATTCCAATCACCCTCCAGGTCTGTGGTTCAAGATTCAAGATTCCTTTATAGTCCTGTAATAGTACAGAACATGTAATATAACACAAAATTGCTGTCCGCCTGCTGTAAGACAGACAAAGAGTTGCCATTATTGTGACCCCGATGCCCCTTACAGTACGAGAGAAAAAGAAGCAAAATGGAGTCCTCCCTCCTTCAATGCATAAACCTCATCACCAAGCCTTTCTGGAGGGTCATCTGCTTGAAATTTTATCTCAGTTTCTCTCTTCAGATCAGTTGCCTGATCAATATGTTCTAGTTTTATTTTGGATTTTCTAGCATCTGCAGTATTTTGCTTTTCCACTACCCATTGTCGGCCTTTTTGTCACTTCCCTTTAGTGCGTCAATCTCCACTTTTCTGCCAGAACAGTCACTGTGACTCAAAAATCTTCTTTCTTCACCTATCGTATTGTATATTTATGTTAAGGATGACCATCAAATTATGAGCAAAAAAAAAGCTCAAGAACAGAATGGAATATTTTCCATCTTCATTCCAGTGCAGCTCACTGAAAGTATATATTGTAGCTTTAATTTTAAGCAATATTTTATTTCACATTCATGGAGGTCAAACATTGACAATTTTCTGTGGGATGCTATAGAGTGAGGCTGCCATCTATTGGTCGAAAACCAAATAAATCAGTGTTAACTTTAAAATTACAACGTAGACAGGGCTTCCCAGTCCACAAGTAAATGCTGCCCAAATGCACCGATCAACCTACAAATCCCCCCGCCACCACCCCATACATTTTGAAGGGTGGAAGGAAACCGGAGCACTTGGAGAAAACTCACACTGGCACAGAGAGAACATAGAAACTCTTTTCAGACAGTGATGGATTCAAACCCGGGTTGCTGGTACTATAAAAGCATTGCGCTAACCGCTACGCTAACCATGCTGCCCAATATTTACTAGATGCAGCTGAATTGATCCCTTTTTACTACTTGTCCATCTTGTCTCTTTTGTGCTTTCTGGTTTACAAATTTACAGAAGGACATGTTCTAAATCACTGTCCAAACATTGCATACAATAGCTTAGATTCTGCTGCATTTCAATCTCCTTGAAAATTCTGCAATGATTTGCCAACATTAACAATCCCACATCATTTCCAGCAAGACTTGGGCAGATGTGTATCCAATTGTAAATATTCAGGTCATGCCAGTGGACCCATCAGTGAGTCTGTCACCATGCTCTCAGTCTTTGCTCTCTGCAAGGAATTCCGACAACTGGGCATACATTCATTGGATTTCCACATAAATATACTGGAATCTGCTCATGCATCTTGTGTCCACTTAGTCCTTATTCTCTATCTCCTCAAGTTGTCATCTGCAGGGCCATGAGGGAGAAAGGTAAAAAAAAATAAGACATCTCCAACCTCCGCAACTGGATGCCATTAACATTGCCTTCTCCATTTTCTGCTTGCCAACACCCTGTTCTCCTTCCCTTCCCATTGTCTTTCCTCCAGCTCTCCACCCCTTCCCTCTCCATTCACAGAGTCATTCCCCCCTCCCCCTGTTTGCTGCTGTGCCCTCCCTCCCTTATCCACTATTACCTCCTGCCTTTTGGGACTATGCTCCTCCCCCATCCCTCCCACCCACCATTTTGTTTGGGTGCCTGTCGACATTTTTCATACCTTGATGAAGGACTCAAGCTCGAGACACTGGTTATGTATCTTTATCTTTGTTCGGTAAAGGCCACTATATGATGTGCTGAGTTTGTCTAGCATCGTGTTTTTATTAAAATAAGACAACGCCGTTTTAATTATTTGTGTAATAATAATGAAAGACTGTTTAAAGCATATTTAGGTGAGTTTATGCCAATATATTCTTCATCGTTTTGAATTTTTGCGATAGTATACAATATGAAAGATGGTATATATTGTGGCACTGCTTGTCTACCCCAAGTAAGGACTTTGATACATTTGGTATATGCCAATAAACCTATTGTTAGTGGGGAAAACAAGGTTGAGAACCACTAATCCAGATGAGCTGGAAAAGCGGGTCAAGGAATGGCAGACAGAATTTAACTTGGATGCTGGAAAGGTGTTGAACCCTGGCAGGTTAAACCAAGGCAAGACTTGCATGGTGAATGGTAAGTCCATGGGGTGTACTGTAGAACAAAGTGACTTGGGGGTCCATAGTTCCATGAAAGTGGAGATGCAGGTGGACATGTTGGTGAAGAAGGTGTTGGTCATGCTTGCTTTCACTGGGCACAGGAGCAGGGATGCCATGTTACAGCATTTCCTTTGGTCTGCTGTAAGGCAGACAAAGATTCACCACTGGCAGAAATTGCCTAGCGTCTCTTACAGACAGAGAAAGAAAATCAAAACAGAGACCCCAGAGACACTGAGCATCCATGGATTTGCCTCCAGCTCTCCTGGAGCCTCTGCAGTCATACAGACTAACCCATCGACAACTTGAGCTCCATATCCGTACCTCCGACACAATCACGAGGCCTTCTCACCCTCTCGCATCCTGGTTCCGATACCTGGTATCCCTTCAGTCAGTATCCAGCAGTCCGTAGCCTGGTGCGCAGTCACCAGCAGCCTGCGTGGGTCCCTCGCCTCAAGTCACCAATAGCCCACTGCCTGTGCATTCTTAAGCCACCGAGCCTCTCGCTGATCCGCCGCTGTGTCACCATCCTGCTTCACCTTCTCAATGGGGGGGGGGGTCCTCCCTGTTTTCTGGTGCCCTGAGCCAGTCCTACCATCCTGTAAGTTGTCTCCTCCTCATGGGGTGGGGGGGGGGGGTGGTGGGGTAGGTCCTCCCTATTTTCTGGTGCCCTGCGCCAGTCCTCTGCTTCCATGAAGTCTGCAACCCTGCATGGCTATGGCCACACATGGGGGCAACCATCTGTGGCCCAGACCCCCACAGTCACAGGATTTAAAAATTATCCACTGGCAGATCCTTTAACAGACAGTTTAAAGCCTGTATGGAGCAAATAGCAGTCGGACTTGGCAGTTTTGTCAAATTGTAATTGGTGTATTGTGCACAGTTTGGGCCAGTCAATTACAGGAAAGACTGCAGATGCTGGAATCTGAAGCTGAACACAATCTGCTGGGTGGAACTCAGTGGATCGAGCAGTATCCGAGGGATATTTAAAAGGAAATTGGGGGATATCTACTTGGGACAGAGGGTGGCGGGTTAATGGAACGAGCTGCTGGAGAAATGGCAGCAACAGGGACAGTTTTGACATTCAAAGGACATTTAAACGGGAACATAGATAGGAAAGGTCCAGAGGGAGCAACAAACAATAGATTCAGCACGTCAAGTTATGAGAGAAAAAGAACGGTCAATGTTTCAGTTCAAGACCTTCCATCAATTCTGTGGGTTGAAGATTTAGATGAATGTGGGTCCCACACAGGCAAATGAGGCTAGCTTGGTGTTGGGCTGAAGGGCCTGTTTCTGTGCTGTAGACCTCTATGATTCTGAATGGCAGTTTACCCTGGAAGTGCAGATGAGCAGACATCTTATTTTAAATTGGTTGTTTTACACACAATGACCGTTACTGGAAATGCCAGCATTTATTGACTGTCCTAGAAAAAAGAGCTCAACAGAATCAGAATCCCAATCAGAATTTTTTACTGTCAAGAACATGCTACAAAATTAGTTATTTTGTGGCAGTATCACAGAGCAAAGTTGCCATAAATTACATTTTTTGACAATTTATTAGTGCAAAAGAAGAGAAAGTAAGATGGTTTCTTTGGTTCAATGTCCATTCAGAAATATGATGGCAGAGGAGAAGAAGCTGTTTTTGTACCATTGGGTATTCGTCTTCAGGCTCCTATACCTCCTTCCTTATGGTAGCAGTGAGAAGAGGGCATGTCCTGGGTGTTGCGGGTCCTTGACGATAGAGGCTGCTTTCTTGTAGATGGACTCAATAGAGTGAATGCTGACGGTGCTGGCTGTGTTTGCAATGCTCTGTAGCCTTTTCTTATCCTGTGCATTGGCATCTCCATACCAGACAGTGATGCAACCAGTCAGGATGCTCTCCACGGTACACCTGTAGAAATTTGCAAGCCTTCGGTGACACACCAAATCTCCTCACGACCCTTCTTCGCCAAATGATCCATGTTAAGATTCAACCACAATAGTGGAGTTTGAAGTCACCTACGGGCCAGTCTAGGTGCAGAGTGACATTGGTGAACCAGATGTGTTATTATTACAATCCAAAATGAATTAAAAAAAAACTGTAGATCTGGCAACTTGATATAGAGAATGCTGGAAACACTGCTCTTGCAGCATGTGTGGAAAGAGAAATAGTTAATTCTCCAGATTTTGGACCCCTCGTTAAAAATGGAAAAGGTGAAAGGGTAAATTAGCTTTCATAGCAGCGAATATAGGGGAGAGATGGTTTGAACAAAAGGAATGTCACATGGATAAATGGCTGCAGTTAGAGTAGCAGTTAGAAGCAATAAAAGTTCAATTTTTTTCTGTATTTATTTTATGGCAATCCATTAGTTTCATGGTTAGCTTTACTGAGATGATTTTTTTCAATTCCGGATTTATTTAATTATGTGAATTTAGATTCCCTTGCTGGCATGGTGAGATTTGAACTCGTGTCTCTGGATCAATCATCCAGAACTCTGGCTGCTCATCTCATAACTCAACCACTAGACCACCACTGGCACACAGCATGCTCTTACAAGCAGTATAATTAATGTGATAACCACCAGATAATCTCCCTGAACGAGGGATAATAATTGTGCAGGACACTGGGGATATCTCTACTGCTCTTCTAAAAGAGTATCGTGGGATCTTTTTCTGTTCGACTGAGAGAGTAAATAAGGGCTCGGAGGAAATCTCATCTGAAAGTCAGCACCTGCAAGAATGCGTCACTCCGTCGATTCAGCTCTGAGGTATCAGCACAACTTTTTTGTGCTCACATCTCAAGAACAGAAGTGCAAAGCCTTCATGCACAGGGACAAATACGGGCTGACAATAAATCATGGGAGTAAGGGCAGAATGAATTTTAAAATGTTATGTCCATAGGTGAGAAGCTGGATGTAAATGGCCAGCAAGGTTAGCATAGCGGTTAGAGCAATGCTCTTGTTATGTTCAAGATTCCTTTATCATCCTGTAACAGTACAGAACATGTCTTCTTTCTTTCTTTGGCTTGGCTTCGCGGACGAAGATTTATGGAGGGGGTAAAAAGTCCACGTCAGCTGCAGGCTCGTTTGTGGCTGACAAGTCCGATGCGGGACAGGCAGACACGATTGCAGTGGTTGCAAGGGAAAATTGGTTGGTTGGGGATGGGTGTTGGGTTTTTCCTCCTTTGCCTTTTGTCAGTGAGGTGGGCTCTGCGGTCTTCTTCAAAGGAGGCTGCTGCCCGCCAAACTGTGAGGCGCCAAGATGCACGGTTTGAGGCGTTATCAGCCCACTGGCGGTGGTCAATGTGGTCAATGTAACATGTAATATTACACATAATTGCCTTCTGCCTGACGTAAGGCAAACAAAGAGTCATCATTAACGCCACCTGGCACCTCTTACAGTAAGAGAGAAAGAAAAGCAAAAGAGAGTCAGAGTGTCCATGGATTCACCTCCTGTCTGTACCCCTCATAATTTTATAAATCTCTATGAGGTCTTGCATTCCAGTGAGAATAAACCAAGCCTTTCCAATTTCTCCTCCAACTAGAGCCCTAAATTGGAATCTCCTGCAGTCTTCCTATAATACGACATCCTTAAAAATGCAAATTTCACATGTCATGAGAGGGCCCAGACCTTTTCATAGGGACCATGTCCTCAATGTCCCCTGACTCTGCTTTTGCTTCTCTGGAAGTGATTTGGGAGCCAGAACCTTCCCCACCAGCAAGACTGGGCCCAAAGCTAGAGGCCCTCATTAATTTGCACCACTCTCATCATTAGGATATCCCTGGAGAAAGCTCTCATTAAATCCATGGTCAGATAATGCATAGAATCAAGTTTGTTCCAGAAATCAAGTGAGCTAGAAAGAGAGGAATGCCCCTCTGGAGTGTAGCATTCATAATTTGAGTCAGGGATGAGTGTAGCAGAAGTATGGGGTTCTCCATTAGTTGTTAAACTAATGAAGAAACCATTAAACTATTTGGTTTGGAGGCGCCAACTCTCAGGACAAGAATAAACTCCAGATAGTTGTTAACTCAGTCTGTGACATCACCAACACCCGACTTCATTCGATCAAGGACATCTACATGAGGTGGTGTTTAAAAAAATGTGCAGCCTCTATCCTCAAAGATCCCCACCATCCAGGCCATTCCCTCTTCACTCTGCTTCCATTGGGGGGAAAAGGTACAGGAGCCTGAAGACGAGCACTCAGCGGAACAAGGACAGTTTCTTCCACACTGCCATCACATTCCTGAATAATCAATGAACCAAAGACACTGCCTTACTTTTCGGGCATTGTTGTTTTTTTAATATAGTGCTGTTGTAAGATGGTTATAATATGAACGTTTGCTCTATAATGTTGCCACAAAACACCGAATTTCATGATGTACATGACAATAAATTCTGATTCTGAAACATATACAGAATGTGTGGTGTCAGAACAATAGTCTTGCCTCAACACCAGCAAGACCAAAGGGTTTGTTGTGAATTTTTGGAGACAGAGATGAGAGATCACACACCTGTCCATGGTGATGGGATGGAGGCAGAGAGGATTAGTACCTTCAAGTTCCTCCATGTCCCCACTTCGGAGGACCTTTCCTGGAACCATCAGATTGAGGTAGCCAACATCACAAAGGATCCCCTAGCCACTATCTCTTCTCACTGCTCCCTTCAGGCAGAAGGTACAGAAGCCTGAAGTCCAGCCCCTCTAGGTTCAAGAATAGTTTTGTTGCAACAGCGATCAGGCTCTTGAACGTCCCTGAACTACACTGACCTTAAATTACCCTGGCACCACCAAAAGATTTGTCTGCACTCTTGAAATGCCACTGTATTTTTTTTTCTTCCACTAGCTGCCCGTGAATATTTATTTATCTATCTTTTTTATATTAATTATCTCTTGTTATGGTAATTTAGTTTGTACAGTAGTTGGTGTATCTTACATCGCGACAGTATATGGCTGCAGCAAGTCAGAATTTCATTGGATCTGTACATTGTACTTGGGTTATATAAACAATAAACTCATGATAATCATCAATATCTGGTTAGAACATTGTTCTCATCCTTTTTCTTTCCACTCACATCCCAGTTAAGTATTCCCTATGCCATATGTGCTCTGTGATTATTAAGGGATTTCTTAAAAATGGATAAATCCCCAGAGCCTAACAAGATATTCCCTTGGACCTTGAGGGAGGCAAGTGTAGAAATTGCAGGGGCTCCGGAAGAAATATTTAAAATGTCCTTAGCCATGGTTGTGGTTCCAGAGTATTTGAGGCTAGCTTGTATTGTTCCGTTATTTAAAAAAGACTCCAGAAGTAACCCTGGAAATTATGGGCTGGTGAGCCTAACATCAGTAGTAGGTACTTTATTGGAAGGTGTTCTAAGGATTGGATATCCAGTTCTTTTGATAGCTAGGAACTGATTAGAGATAGTCTTATCTAGCTTTGTGTGTGGTTGGTCATGTTTAACCAATCAGAGTTTTTTGAGGAGGTTAGCAGGACAGGTGATGAAGGAAAGGCTGCGGATGTTGTCTGCATGGACTTTAGTAAGGCTTTTGACAAGGTCCCACATGGGACGTTAGTCAGGAAGGTTCAGTTGCTAGGTATTCAAGGTGAAGTAGTGAACTGGATTTGACAATGGCTGGACGGGAGAAGCTAGAGAGTAATGGTGGATGATTGCTTCTCAGACTGGAGGCCTGTGACTAGTGGTGTGCCTCAGGAATCGGACCTGGGACCATTGTTGTTTGTAATCTATATCAATGATCTGGATAATAATGTGGTAAATTAAACCAAAAAAGGACATACACGATAAATGGTCAGGCACTGAGGAATGCAGTAGAACAGAAGAATCTGGGAATACAGATACATAATTCCCTGAAAGTGGTGTCACAGGTGGATAGGGTTGTAAAGAGAGCTTTTGGCATATTGGGCTTCATAAATCAAAGTATTGAGTAGAGGAGTTGGGATGGTATGGTAATGTTGTGTAAGACATTGGCCAAATTTGAAGTATTTATGTAGTTTTGGTCCCCTAATTACAGGAAAAATATCAATAAGATAGAAAGAGTGCAGAGAAGATTTACTAGAATGCTGCCCAGACTTTCAGGTGATGAGTTACAGGGAAAGGTTAAACAGGTTAGGACTTTATTCCCCGGAGTATAAAAGAATGAGTGGACATTTGATAGAGGTATTTAAAATTATGAGATGGAAAGGCAGATTAAATGTAGGTCGGCTTTTTCCACTGAAGGTAGGTGAGATACAAACCAGAGGACATGGGATAAGGGTAAAAGGAGATAAGTTTAGGGGGAACATGAGGGGGATCTTCTTCACACAAGAGAGTGGTGGGAGTGTGGAATGAGCTGTCAGCTGAAGTGGTGAATGCAGCTCAATTTTAACATTTAAGAAGAATTTGGACAGGTCCATGGATGGAAGAGGTATGGAGGGCGATGGAGTAGAGGGATTAGGCAAATAAAAATGGTTCGGCACAGACTAGAAGGGACGAAGGGGCCTATTTCTGTGCTGTAAAGTTGTATGGTTCTACCTCCCCCACCCCACCCCTTGGCTGTGCAATATTGAAATTGGAAGCAATGTCGTTCTGATGGTTACTTGGCAAGCATGGGGGCATCAGCTTGCACAATGTCAGCGAGCTGCTGCCTCAGGGAGGAACAAGGTGAAAATAAACCCAAGACAGTGATTGCCTCTGATGACCCAGGAAAATAAGCAATTAACTGGTGCATTTGTTGGCTGAGCCGTCAGTGTAGAGGTGCCTTGGAAGGCTTTTGTCCCTCTGTGCCAACGCAGATGCTTCTTCGTAATTTGTAATAAATGAATTAGTCCTTTTTGTGAGTGAATATTGTCTGAGTAATTCCTCCAAAAAAAACAAAACCAGCGAGGAGAACTGCTGCTGGCCCCCAATCCCTGGTAACAGGATAATCTTCCCACTGCCAATTGTACTATTGATTACTGTTAGTGGCACAGCAGCTGGAAAAGCTCCTGCCATTCACTCCCATCGTTCCGAGTCTGCCTCATTAGGGGAACAGCACTGCAACCTGGCAAAATGTCAGAGCACTCTGGTTCTGGGAGTAGGACGTTGAGTGCACTTTAACAGCGAATGGGATAGTGGTAGGGGAGGCTTAAGTATTTTTGTCAGGTTTTTCTGTGAGCTGACAAACATGTTATCTTTAACATTCATGCAACCATGCAAGGAGTACAATTACAGAGAGCAGGATGGCAATGAAAAGATAGAACAATTAGCACCAAACAAGGATGACATGATTATATGGCTGCAGAGTGTGTTTGCTCTCACACTCTGAAGCCTTCTTCCTATTGAGAGGAGGGTGAGAGTGGGTCTGGGGTGTGATCAGGGATCCAGTGCTGCTGGAGCTCACCGGCACCTCATGGGGGCACCCTGGCACCTCCTTGCCGCTGTTTTTGGTGAGCTCCGGCACAGTTTGGCACTGCGTGTTTGGGTGTGATGGGTCCTTCAGCTTGTTGGCTGACTTTCCTCAGCAGTGGGAGTTGTAGAGGGGAGGGAAGTATGCAATTTGTTCTGAGCTGCATTCACTATCTTCTGTAGCTTCTGATCTTGAGCAGGGCAGTTGCAGTCCCCATTCGACACTGTGATGCCTCCAGCAAGTATGCTTTTGATGTTGCACCTGTGGATGTTGTTGAGGAACAAAGGGGACATGCTGAACTTCCTTAAACTTATGGAACATCGAACACTACAGAACAGCACAGTACAGGCTCCTTCATCCCTCAATGTTATGCTGACCTCTATATTCCTATCAAAAAATACTAAATCCTTCCTACCTCTTAACCCTTTATTCTTTCATTCATGTGCCTGTCTGAGTCTTTTAAATCCCACTAATGATTCAGCCTCCATCACCACCCCTGGCAAGGCATTCAAGGCACCCACAACTCTCTGTGTGAAAACATTTATCCCTGATGTCTCCCCTAAACTGTCCTCCCTTCACCTTGCAGCAATACCCTCTGGTGTTTGCTATTCCTGCTCTAGGAAAAAAGTTCTGGCTGTCCACCTTATCTATACCTCTCAGATTCTTGTTAACCTCTATCAAATCTGCTCTCATCCTTCTATGCTCCAAAGAGAAAAGTCCCAGCTCCACTAACCTTGCCTCATAAGATTTGTTTTCCAATCCAGGCAACATCCTGGTAAATCTCCTCTGCACCCTCTCCATAACTTCCACATTCTTCCTAAAATGAAGTGACCAGAACTAAACAGAATATTTTAAGTGTGGTCTCACCAGAAATTTGTAGAGTTGCAATATCACCTCATGACTCTTGAACTCAATCCCTAACTAATGAAGCCCAGCATCCCATAGGCCTTCTTAACTATCCTATCAATCTGTGCAGCAACGTTGAGAGATGCATGGATTTGGACCCCAAGGTTCCTCTGTTGCACCACACTGTTAAGTAACTGATGATTAACCCTGTACTCAGCCTCACCCTCCATCTTTAACTCTATCTGCCAATTTTACACCCAAATCTGCATCCTGCCTATATGCCGTTGTAACCTACAACAACCTTCTGAAGAAGTAAACATATTAGTACGCTTTCCTGACTGTCCTGACAATGTGTTTGTCCTAGGTCAGGTGATTGGAGACACATAATCTGCAGAACTTGAAACTATCTACTTTTTTTACTTCATTGCCATGAAAATATGGACAGGAAAGTGAACTCTACCCTCTCCTGAATTCAAAGATTATCTCCTTTATGTATTAACGTTGAGAGCGAGGATACAGCAGAGTGGAGAGAAACCTTCCAGGGCCTTGAAGCACCTTAAATGATTACTGTCTTCCACATCTGCCAGATACTTTTAAGTTTGGTTGCCATTCTAACCCCACGTCACCCTGTCAGCTGTTTCTCTTACAGCATAATTTGCTGAACATAAAAACTCACTCGACTCCAAGGTTTCTAACCCTGATGCAGAATCCACATACACAGGGGTAAAAGACCAACAATGAATGTCCTGTTCCCACGTGAAGTGGTATTGAGCAAACCACAAGAATCCACAAACAAAGAATGTGCGGTCTGCTCCATTTCAGATGTTCTTCATATTTGTCTGAGCCGGGCTTGTAATCAGAAACTCACCTCATTATCAACGTCTAAATGGTAAGCAGAAGTAGTAGGTAGTGTGGAAGCCATATGAATCTCTCTGACTGCACTTCCATGAATATAACCCCAATTCTCATGTCTCCACAATTCCCACGTTATCTTCCAGCTTTTCCTGACCTTAAGTCATAGCTTAGACCAACGATTCTCAACCTTTTTCTTTCCACTCACATCCCACTTTAAGTAACCCCTATGCCATAGGTGCTCTGTGATTAGTAAGGGATTGCTTAAAGTGGGATGTGGATGGAAAGAAAAAGTTTGAAAACTTCTGATTTAATCATCCCTAATTGACCTGTTATGTGGATGGTTTCAACACTCCAAAGGATATGGGCCAGTGACAATTTTTCTCAAGCAAAATATTTCAGTAACAAGTGGGTTTAAAGCAGTGATTCTCAACCTTCCCTTCCCACTCACATACTAGCAATCCCTTACTAATCACAGAGTACCAAAGACATGGGGATTACTTAAAGTGGTATGTGAGTGGAAAGAAAAGGTTGAGAACCACTGGGTTAGACGATCTCAATCAGGACCTCATTGAAGGACTCGTACTTTTGCACTTTATTGATTTTTTTTTCTTCTCATTGCACAGTTTATTTACATATCTTTATTTGATCAGTAGGTATCAATACTAACTAATGAAGCCCAGCATCCCATAGGCCTTCTTAACTATCCTATCAATCTGTGCAGCAACGTTGAGAGATGCATGGATTTGGACCCCAAGGTTCCTCTGTTGCACCACACTGTTAAGTAACCGATAACCTAAGTGGATCCATAACCTACCATGCCTTGATGATTCAAATGCTCGTTCAGATTTTTTTTTGTCGCGGCATTCATGCACTTTCAGATTTCAGATTTTTTAGATTTCAGATTTATTTTCGGAGTACATCCTGCAGGCAAAGCCGAATTACCACTTACTGGAAATGCAAAAAAAATTTACTCACGGCAACAGTGATGGCTCAATGCGGGATCAATAGCCGTCTTTGTTACTCATAATCCCCCACGTAGCTGGAACTGCTCTGCGTTTCCCTGGCGCTGATAGAGCAGTTCCAGCTGTGTGGGGGATTATGGGTAATGAAGATGGCCATGGCTCCCGCATTGAGCCGTCACCGCGAGCTGCCGGGGCGGCCCCGAAGCAGCCTGATCAGATGCCAGAGTAGCGCTTCCGGCAGGACTGCACCCCTGGTGCTGAGTCAGATGTGGTGGGATGGGATGGGGCGGGCCGGGGCTAGGAGTGAGGGGAATGGTGGGGCCGGGGCTAGGAGCGAGGCAGTTGGGCAAGGTGAGGACAGTGGCACCCCCCTTTAAGGTTAGCAACTTTAGCTTATTATCACCTTTGTGCAATGGCTATGAAATACAACTCACCTAAAATCAGTAGTGATTTTAGCCAATTATCACCTTTATTCAGGGTTATTAACACAGTCTATCAATGTAGTAGCCACTGCACAAAGATGAAAATGAAATGTTTCTCATAATTCATAGTCCATAACCATGGGGCCCTTGAAAATCCGGGGCCCATAGCATATGCTACTTTCATTACTGCATTAATCTGACCCTGCGCAGAAGTTGCAGGACGTGATTTACAAACACCATCAGCTGCTTGAAGTGGCCATTTAAAGCCTGTATGGAGCCAACAGCATTGGTGATTGAAGCCTTCAACCAGTATTGTGTCTCCACTCCCCACTCTCCTGGGGCTGATACCACAGCTCCAGCTGACAATTTGAAGAGGACTGAACAGCAATCTCCATTGACATTGGAGCACAGAGTACATTGTTGTGGTTTCCCTGAGATCATGGCTGGATACACACAATGAGTGGTACAATTCCTTACTTTACAATTGCTCCCAACCACATTCCTTTCTTATTTTGACCACTCATGTTATGCACTCCCCCTCGCTCTAGATATTGACCTATCTTTAAATTTATTTAAATTTAGACATTCAGCACGGTAACAGGCATTTTGGCCCACGAGTCCATACAGCCCAATTAACATATAACCCCCTTCCCCTAGCACATTTTAAATGGTGGGTGGAAACCAGAGTCCCCGGGGAAAACCCACGCAGACACGGGAGAACTCCTTACAGACAGCGCGGGTTTCGAAGCCCAGTCCCGATTGCTGGCGCTGTAAAGGCATTGCACTCACCACCACGCCAGCCACACCTGCTTCCTCAACTCCACGGATGCACATCTCCTTAAGCAGATGTTGAAACTTTTAATACAGAGCTTTGGTATAAAGTTTCCAGGGTCAAAGTACATAAGCTATAAAGCTCATTACTGCTAACTTGCATTGCAATGAAGCCATCAGCAACTTTCTGGATCTGATGAAAAAATAGATCAGTTGTGGCTGGTAGGTTTCTTTTTGCCTCTGGGCCTTGAGCCAGATCTGCAAAATTTGATATTTCATGTTTCTTTCCAATATATTTTTTTTAAAAGTCAACAAATTTCAAATGATTTCACAGAGAGAAAGATGAAAAAAGTGAAATAATGTTCCAAACACCTTTGAAAATGTCTTTCTTTGAGGAATGAAATGACCATTTAATGCAAATGCTACTGCACTATTCAAGAGGCATTTAGGATGATGGGAAGAAAAGGCCAGAAATCCTCTCCAGGTTATTCTATCGTTCAAAGACATGAAAGCTATTCATGCATTGGAATGCCTATAAGCACTCCCATTGATAGATGAGATCTGATCCGATACAGATTATTTTGCAAGTGATATGTTATCGCCTCAGCCACGGGAGGCAGCTGCCATCAATGAGAAAGTGGGGATTCTCAAGGGGAGAATTAGCCCCTCTGCTTCTCTTTATAATATTGTTATTTTCTGGCAAATAATAGAATTTATCACCAGGAGCCCACATGAAAATAATCTGCGACTCATCTCAATTTCTGGAAGGAGAAAGTTCCACCTGACAGCTGCTTGGATACTCTTTAAAGAAATAGCAGGGCAAGTTAGCAGCACCGAGCTTTATAGCTCATATACTCTGACCAAGGAAACTTTCTACCAAAGTACAGCATTAGAAGTATCAACAACCGCTTAAGGAGATGTGCATCCATGTAATCAAGAAAGCGGGTACATATTGGTTAACATCTGGGGCAGAGGTTCTCATTCTTTTTTTTCCACTCACATAGCTCCTTAAGTAACCCCTTACTAACCACAGAGCACCTATGGCCTAGTGCTCTGTGGTGGTTAGTAATTGATTACTTCAGGAGGGGCTCTAAAGGTTGTCGTAGCTGAAGGGTGGTAGTGGGGACGAGCTCCCGCTATTGCACAAATGTTCTTCTTGGTGTACGACTCAAACAGCCTCTTACAACCAAGTCCAACTCCTGACTTTCACGTGTGGCAGAGTTCTTGAGTCCGGTGGGGTTGTTTTCACTGACAGGAGAAGGGGCAAGGGGGGGGGGGGGGCACTGTCGCCTTTAAACCAGTTGCTCTGGACAGATGGGGCTAGATAACCATGGAGAAATATTAGAAGATGCTTTTTCACTCAGAGAGTGGTGACAGAATGGAATGATCTTCCAAAAGAGATAGTTGTGGCAGGGTCCCTTCTGTCATTTAAGAGAAGGTTGGATGTGTATGTGGATGTGAGGGGGTTGGAGGATTATGGGTGGAGAGTGGGAGGGGGGGAGCTAATGGAGTTGTTCAAGTGAACCTGCGCAGACTCGAAGGGCCGACATGGCCTGTTTCTGCGCTGTAAACAGTTGTATGGTTATATGGATAGTAATTCATCTAGGAGAGGGAAAAGTCGAATTTCAATCCTCCGCTGCCTTGTGGCTCTACCTGCTCATGGAGAAGGCTTTGGGAATAAACCCTGAGGAAAAATTTGGAGTCCCAAAGGAGGCTGATAGCCGTACCCAGCACCAGCTCAGCAACTGCTATGATGCTGCTGGCACCAAACTGTATCGACTTGCATCGTTCCTTTGGACCTGGATGGAGAGGGGGGTCCTACCACATGGGCAACAGACTGATCTCCATATGAACCCTACCCTGCCTTGTGCCCTGTAGAGGCCACTTCACAGTGACTACCAGAGGTGCAGCACCCATGGTCGTCCATGACCAACAGAGGCCAAAGATAAACCTCAGGAGAAATATGAGTGGAATTAAATGGTTGAGAACCAGGTTATGTATCTTTATCTTTGCTATAAAAAGTACATTGTTTGACTTGCTGAGTTTCTCCAGTATCATGTTTTTACTTAAGAGTATTGTGTACAGCTCTACTCACCACACTATAGAAAGGATATGGGAGAATTTAAGAGAGTGCAAAAAAGGTTAATCAGAATGTTACCTAGATTGAAGGGCCTTGAACTAGGATAGACTGGATTTATTCTCACTGGAACACAGAAGGCTGAGAGATATCATTGTACTGGTTAATGAGGATGGATAATCCAATTCTCCCCCCCCCCCCCCCCACCCCCCACCACTGCACCCCACAGCTGGGGAGTCTGGAATTAAATGGCACAGCTTTAATATAAAGGAGCTTTGAGGGATAGGTTTTTCCGCACAGAAGCAAGACTATCTGCAACAAGAGGAGGTCGATGGAAGCAAATAGAATCACAAATTTTAAAAGGCTTTTGAAGAGGTATGGATAGGGAAAGGAATAGAAACATATTGGGTCTCTGGCAGGCAAATTGGATTTGTGTAAATAGATATCATGGTAGGCATTGGAGGGGTGGGCCAAAATGTTTTGTTTCTAAGCTGCATAGTTCTATAATTCTATGTATCCCTAAAGGTGGATCAATCTAAACTAATGGGTGAGACCAGATAAATGATGGAACTTTGTTTTTTTTTTCCTAATGAGGAAATAGATTTTCTAAATCACAGCAAGGCTTTCATTTGTCATCTTTACTACGGACAAAATGCAACAGCAATGTCTGGCTTATGCACGTATTTAGTTAGCAGTGGGTCCGCAAACTGTCAACACCTTGTGTATTAACAAACTACCTGTTGTAATTACCTTAAAGTAGAATGCCTTGTTGCAGGAATTATCAACAAGTTTTTAATCGGATATGAAGGCATAATTGTTGCCTAACAAATGCTTTACTACAAAAAAGACCACCTTTGGGCAGATGGATCATCATTTCCTCAGAAAAATTAAATGTGTATTTAATCCATTTGCTATTTTATTTTATTTGTTTGTCATCTTTCCACTTGTACCTTAATGTGAAGCCACTGTTCCAATTTTCATCTTGCATTTTGAAAATGCTGAAATATTAGTTAAAAATATGATTTTTTTGAATGGTATGGTTACTCATTTGAATTCTTCCATGTGCATTGCATTTCTCTCATAACTCCTATTTAAAGGGCAGAAACCCCCTAGAGATGTAACGTGCCAAAGCAACAATATTTGCACTTCCCTCCCCGATGAATGGGCCATTTTTTGTCTCAGAATATCATGAATCTTCGGAACTCTTTTCCTTAAAGGGAGTGGAAGTGAAGTCTTTGAATAGATTAAGAAAGGGGTACTTAGATTCTTGATAAGCAAATTAGCTTTTTTTGGAAATATTTAATTTAAATTTTAAAACCACAATACATTCAATCAATAATGAATTATATATATAAGACAATACATGTGGTATATATATTAATCCCTTCCTCCCAAATACCCCTAAGAAAGAAAAAAAGAAAGGAGATTATCAATGAATATATAAATTCAAACCAACTGCTGTGAAACCGAGAACCGCTATCAGGACGAGCTATTGAGAGCTTAAATTTTCAAATCAAATTGTTGCAAGTATGGGCTACATATTTTCAAAAAGAAATGATGTTTATCACATAAATTATGTTACTTTATCAAGAGGATTACAAACTCATTTCACTATGCCATCTCTGCATTCCCAAATCTATATCAGAATTCCAAGTAATAGCTGCACATTTCCTTGAAGTGGCTAAAGCCAATTGTAAAAATTCAATGTGATACATTGTTAACCTTAATTTTAAACTAAACATTAACTGAAAGGTTCCCTTCCCTGAAGTCAACAATCATCTCCTTAGTTTTGGTGCCATTGAGTGCAAGGTTGTTGTTGGTACACCATTCAGCCCAATTTTCAATCCCCCTCCTGTACGCTGACTCATCACCTTTCTTTCTACAACCCAGTATCGTGGGCAAATTTGTAGATGGTGCTATGGTCCTACCAAGATCAGCCATGCTCTTATTTAATGGTGGAACAAATTCAACAGGACAAATAGCCAATTCTTGCTCCGATGTATATCTTCCTCGAGAAACGTAGAAAGTAGGAGTAGAAAATAAGATCCTCTATCTCAACATTATATTCTTGGTGTTTCCCTTTACCTCTTGAATCCCCTCTTTTTTTTTAAGTCTAAGAATCTTTTATATCTATGTGTTAGCAATTTTAAAGTCATTTGACATCTACTCCTGTACTTTCTGACACATGCACAGTCTTGAGAGATAAAGGATATGATTAGGGATCACCTCGACCCAATCTTTACAGCTTGCTTTATCAACATCCTGACACAAGCCCTGAACATCAACTTCCTTTATCTTCCCATGGATGATGTGTGACCTGCTTGGTTTCTCCAGCACTTTTGACCCCAGAATTTGCAGATTGTCTTGTTACCCCACATCAACATGAGGTCCATTTCAGTATCCTAACCAGTCAATTTGAGAATCCAATGAACTGGGAACTTTCACCTGATTATTAGAGTTCTACTTGCAAAGGGTAGTCCTAATTATTTTTTTCTATATTTAGACATATATTTCCAGCCCAAGATTCCATGCTGCTCAAATAACCTGCAACCTCAGTATGTTATGAAGGATGAGATGAAACTGGAGCACCCAGAGGAAACTCACACAGGCACAGGGAGAACAAATGAACTGCTTACAGACAGAGCCGGCTGAACTATGGTGGCAGGGGTTCTAAACTGCACTAATATTTTAGATTTGCATAACAAAATATCTTTAGAATTTTCTTCAAAAAAATAATTTCAGCCATGATTGTGAGGAAGTTATTGGTTATTATAAACCCATCTGTGTCCTGAAATTCTCCAGGGAAACCCCTACACACATTTCCTATCCTGCTTTATATGTAACTCCATGCTAGATGCTAAACTGTCCTCTGACTTGGCTTATTAAATTAGTTGACAATTAAGGATGAGGAATAAATGCTGGGTTTGCCAGTGACATCCACGTTTTTTTGAATGGAGAAATAAATTCCAAACACTCCACTTTCGACTTTCCATTAATGTTTTAGGTTCATAACTTCTGGCAGGAGTAGGGTACACAAGTCTAATAATCAATCGATGAAAATCTAGCATCTCTGTTTGAAATAGCGAGATGAATGTTAAAACATTGTTTTTAAAAAGAGGAAGATCATGAAAAAACATACAGAAATGCTGGAGGAACTCAGCCGGTCTCACAGTGTCCAGAGGAGGTAAAGATATATTACTGACGTTTCTGGCCTAAGCCCTTCTCCAAGGGATTTCCTTGAAGAAGGGCTCAGGCCCAACATGTTAGTAATACATCTTTACCTCCTCTGGACACTGCGAGACCGGCTGAGTTCCTCCAGCATTTCTGTCAATTTTTACTACAGTCTCAGAGTCTTCAGACTTCTGTGTTTCGATCATGATATTTGACTTATTGACATGTGTTTAATCCTCCCACGCAAAGCACCTGCAGTATAAACTTTCTTGATTATTTTAGAACAGGGGAATGTAATTTGAACAGCAAAATGGCATTAGATAACATTGACATACGTTTTCATCTTAGCCGTGGAATTAATAAATGATTTATTTGGCAAAGGATTATGCCGATCTCTAAGTATGATAATTCTTTCTTAAAAAATGTCAATATACTCATCCTTGATATATTGAGCATGTGAATGATACGCTGTAACAATGGGCTCTGATGCAAGAGAATTCAAAATGATAGCAGTAATTTATTTACGGGCTTAAATATGCTGTTGGTATTTAGACCAAGTAATTCAAGGTTATCAAAGGTTGAGAATAATTGGAGACTGGGGACACATTAATGAGCAGGCAACAAAGAGAACTGGGACATTATATTCCTGTCGGACTCCATCCATAGGTGAACCTGATATGACTGTTATACTAATAATTTAATTAATATCATGCATATAATTATTCAATGAAGAGAAAAAAATCTAGGAAAAAAAATTTAATTGCTGGAAGATAAGTCATCACATACCTTTGAGCGCAAAATAGTCAGTACTCCAATATGTTTTTTCATAAAAGACATTCTTTTATCTCATCAAATTGGTTCATACAATCCAGAGATAGCATTTGGAAGTCAGCTTATTGTGTGAGCCACAATTTGTTATTTTCGAACAATTTTTGGATTCTCTGGATTGCATTTGTCGTCTCAATAATTCCTTGTGGATCAGATGATAGAAGATGTATAATAGTTGCCATATCATTTATTGCAGACCATTCCAAAATGAAAGGAGAATGGAATTATATAATGTTCCTTTCACCTTATCGTTGCCATTGGATTCCACCCTTCTTCAATGTATAAACTTCCAACCATTATTTTCATCTAAACAATTCCACCACCTGAACACAGATGTGAAGTCAAACCTTGACAATTATCACAGCTGACATGGCCAATCAGAAGCATTCATTGTGACGGCCAGAGATTTTACACCCAATCAGAAGCATCCAGTGTAACCATTACATGATTTTGCAGCCAATCAGAGCGCAGATTGTAACAATCACAGACTACAGCTAAATTGTATGCTCCCCCCGCCACCCATATGTCATTGTGTATTATAACTTTTAATTGGTGCATATATTGTATCTTGAAGTGGTTTGAATTTGTGGACTGAATTTCATTAACCTTCAACTACTTGCCTGCGAGCAAGTCCTGGTGTGACATGGGCTTGCTGTAGGTCTCCTGTGTCACAGATGTCTGTCTGTCACTCCTCCATTAATGGATTCCATAACAAAGGCAAAAGCAAAGCTCTGGATGGTTGGCATATCTCAGCTTTAGGACTGGGAATCCTGCTGTTCAATTATGTGGCAGCCAGTCCTGGTATCTGCCAGGAATCTCCTGTATTTGAAATGGGATTCCTGGCTTGAAGCTTAGGAGGAAATTAGTAAGTTAAGTGGTTTATGTATCATTTATTTTATTCTAATGCAGTGGTTCTCATCCCTTTTTTCCCCACTCATATACCAGCTTAACTATGCCATAGGTGCTCTGTGGTTAGTAAGGGATTAAAAAAAATTTAGACATGCAGCACAGTTACAGGCCATTTTGGCCTACGAGTCAATGCTATCCAATTTACACCCAATTAACCTACACCCCCAGTACGTTTTGAATGGTGGGAGGAAACTGGACCCCCATCCCCGAGAAAACCCACATAGACACTGGGAGAACATACAAACTCCTTACAGACAGCGCAGGATTTGAACCCTGGTCCTGTTCTGATCATTGGAGCTGTAAAGGCATTGCGCTAACCATTATGCCAACTGTACCACCCTCAATTTGGTTTGTGAGTGAAAAAATAAAAGGTTGAGAACCACTGTTGCAATGTTTCGGAGTTTTAATATGCTTTTTTTTTGTTAACACTCTTTTTTAAATTCTTTAACTAAAACTTTTTTTTTAACCAAAACATTTGTATTAGTTGTTGAATGTCTTTGAATATCAGAAAAGCTTTTGAATGACAGCTATAGGTTTGACAGATGACTGAGCTCTAATTCCAGCCTTGCATCCTGCCAGTGGCATGTCAACTGAGGGCTCCCTACCTGACTCCATGAGGTGGTGGGGCCCAAGATGGAATTGCATTCAGCCTGCCAAATCTAGTTCAAATCTATCTTGGAACACAGAGAAGAAATGAAAAGGTCTTCAAACTGAAAGGTTTGGTCTAGATTTTGTAAGTTTAACACAGTCAACCTGTTGGTATTTGCCATCATTGCACCATGCAATTAATAGCAATTTTCTAACATTCATACGTGCAATGAACAGCAATCTCCCAACATCCATTTGTTCAACCAACAGCAATCTCCCAATGTTCATACATGCACATCTAAATGTAAAAATTCAGAAGCCACTAGTTGACTTTTTGCCTTTGCCATGTGTAAAATTTTCCAACATTAATCATCTTAACCAGAAAGCTGTGTTAAGACCATCTCAAATGTTTTTAAGCTAATCTTGCTGTAATTTACCATCAAACTCATGCTTTGTTGCATGAAGCAATGGTCGATTATAATAGCATATTAGGTTCTAATTACTAGCTACTAACACCCTCTTCCCCATTATATCCATCTTCAGCCATAACACCACAATTTATATATGGATTGTAATGTCCTCAGATAAATATTTTAAAATATATAGATTTTAAAATCATAAAAAATACTTATTTTCTAGATTTTTATTTACAATATATCAGCTATGTTAATCATTTCTGTATCTAGAAATATTTAATCATTTTGGTCAGCATGGGTAAGATGGGCCAAAGGGTCTGTTTCCATGCTGTATGCTGAGTCTGGCATGATTTAGCCCATTGTGACATGCAATGTCTCGTTGGGTTGTACCAGAATGATACCGCCACCCAGTGGTTTTGTTAATAATTTGCTGGAGACGTGGTACAGTAAGACACATGTTATTTAAATTTTTAATTTAAAATAATTGATCATACAGTATGGTAACAGGCCATTTTGGCCCTTGAGTCTGTGCCACCTAATTTACACCAAATTAGCCTACATCTCTCCTAATGTATCTCCTTATTCCTGCTTAGTAAGAATCTTTATCTTTATTAGTATATTATTAAGTATATTAGTAAGGCTTTACCTGTATACTTGAGGAGTTCATGTGCGATGAGGGCAGACCGACGTTCAGGTCGGTGGCTGTCAGCCTTGTCTAGCATGGTTCTGATGTTCCAGCTTGCTAGCTTGAGTTTGTGAGCATCTTTTGAGGGGGAGGACGTGGAGGGGGAGGACGTGGACATGTCCTCGGTCCTGCGCAAAGGAGCTTTTCCGTGGAGTGCAGTGTGCGCAGTACTGGCCCCACCCTTTACACCCATGCTTCATGTGCCGTGGCCAAGCAAGCTGGGACGTGGCAGCGAGGTCTTTGGGTCGTAGGTTTTATATCAAGCTCACACCAAGACACAAGAGCAACTTGTCCGTGAACCTGTATACTTGGGGGAGGGGGTTAATTATGATGTTATTGTTCATCTTTGGGTGAGATTCTGAATGGGGAGGAACCTGCAGATGCAGCAACAGTAAAATGTTTTCAAATAATGTGACTGAAAATTAAATAACTTGCTTTAAGGTTTATATATTCATGCATGTGAAGTTTGTTCAGTGTAAATACAGTATTAAACTGTTTATTCTTAATAGAGGTGTATTTGTTAGGCATTGTAGAAGTCAGTCTCAAGCAACCGGAAAACTTGCTTACCTGGCATCTAGCTATCTCCATATTTGCTGGAGGCCAGGGGTTTTACTGAATATTGCAATAACGAAGTGAAAATGCAAAACAACTACAGAAAGTTAATGAAAGTTAAAGTTTGCTGATTTTACCTGCAAATTTCTAGGAATTGTATTCTCTTTGTCTTAGTTCTCTGTTTTTGTAAAAAAAAATGATTTCCCTTGATTAATATCAGTTAGCATTAAAACACACAGCACAGTAAAGTTCCAATATTTTGGCACCTTTCAAATTTTAAAACTGGACCAGCAAATTTTCCTTTGCGATATTACTTCTATTTGTACTCCCAACTCATTTTTAATTCATTTTTTCATGAGATGTTGCACAGTAATATGTTCGATCTTCCAGTGAACATGGTGAATTTAAAGGGAAAGTCCAATGTATTGCAATAAGAACATACGAACCAGGAGCAGGAGTGTACCCTCTGGTCTATTGAACCTGCTCCACCATTCGGTGAGGTCATGGATGATCTAGGTGGACTCAACTCCCTCTACCCATCTGTTCCCCATAACCATTAATTCCCCAACTATTCAAAAATCTTTCTATCTGTGCCTTAAATACAATTAATAAGGCAGCTCCTACTGCTTCCTTGAGCAGAGAATCCCACTAATCTCTGAGAGAAGCAGTTCCTCCTCACCTCTGTCTCAAATCTATTCTCCTGAATCTTGAAGCTTTGTCCCCTAGTTCTAGTTTCACTTGCCTATGGAAACAATTTTCCTGCTTCTACCTTATCTATCACTTTCCTAATCTTATATGTCTCTATAAATTTTTCCCTCATCTTTCTAAATTCCAGTGAATATGGACGTATCCCTCTCTCTCAGATGCTAACCATTTCCAGAATCAACCTTGTGTATTGACAGGCAGTTCTGGAAAGAACAGTTCAGTAAGTCAGATTCTGAAACATCTGGACTTAGAAACAATCAGAGAGCAGATTATAGATATTTTACTGTATCTGAATTGCTGACCAGGCAGAAATGTGATTTAGTTTCACTAAGGTCAGTTGTCAAGACCCTTTGTACATAATTTCCAGTTTACCAGAGTCATTTGCCTAGCTCCTAGTAATGTTCAAAGTGACTGATTTGCTTCATAACATCACATTCAAAACAGGCACAATAATGAAACCTTTATTAATCTAAGGTTTAAATAATCAGTCGATGTATTGAAGAGCTTGGCTTCTGTCATGTTATTTGATGCTTCATGCAATTATTTCACTTTCAATCAACAGTATAAATACACTGGAATGTCATCCTTTCTGAATGCACCTTCAACAATTCCTGAGCAATCAAAAATCCATCGCACTCTAGATTCAATAAATGAATGTCACCAGACAATGGAACCCCAAATTCCCAGCTAGCCCTTCACTGCCACGTTGAGGGTATGCTGCATAATCAGTGGGATTGTTACCATGGGCCCAATGAATCTATTTCAATCCCGCGAGCAGCAATTCCATTATTCCTAGTTCTCTATAGCTATTGAAATTATTCTCTCTCTCAAGTTTTTTTTTTCCAATTCCTCTCTGAAAGCCCTGATTGATCTATGCCATGGTGTGCTCCAGATCAAAGCGACTCGATGCTTAGAAATGTTTTTGCCCACACTTGCTTTGCACCTTTGGCATGTTAGAGACAACCTGTTTGTCTGCTCACACAAGAGCCGCTCTCATTGCAGTAGGTAATTTGGGATATATAAACTTAAATGTAAAATTTTAAGTTTGGGCCTTCTAATCCTTGAATCAATCACTAATTGTAAATAATGCTGACTGCTTCAGCCAGGGCCTCAGTACTGAACATAAAGCATTGAACAGAGATCAATACAGCATGCAAACAGGCCTTTTGGCCCATGATAAGAACACCGAACAAGATGTTGATTTAAAGTCTCTTTTGCCTGCATGTGATATGCTTCTTAAACACTATTATCATATCTATTAGCCCAAACACGAAGAGGTAAATGCTTCTGATGAGAGTTTAAATGGAAGTCCCAAGACGTGCCATTACCACCAATGTCACAGAAGGATCAAGTGCAGAGACAGATGCCTCAGCCTACCATGCTTAACATCAAGCACACATCTTTGCACTGGTTCATCCTAATCCATTTTATTCTCCTCACATTCCCATCAGCTCCCTCACACCCCCCCCCCCCAACCCACCCCCTCAATTCTACCACTCATCTACAAACTTGGGGCTATTTTCAGTGGTCAATCCAACTGTTCAATTCTAATAACAAATACATTTTTGGAAGGAGGTGGAGGAAACCAGAGCATTTGGGGGGAGGGGGGGTGGGGGGAAATCATGAAATCATGGGGGATTGTGCAGAATCCACAAAGGCAGCATTACAGGTCAGGACTGAATCAGACCCACTGGTGTTATGAGGCAGGGCACTAGAATGTCATTATCCTTCCCGAATACACCTTCAAAAATTTCTGAGCAATCAAAAAATCCACAACGCTCCAGACTCAATTAATATTTCACCCCTAGGGCACAATATCCACAGACAGAAAATGGAGACCCAAGTTCCCGGCTAACCCGTCACTGCTACATTGAGGGTATGGTGCATAATCAGCGAATCATAATGGAATTGTTACCATGGGCCAATGAATCTATATCAATCACAAGAGCGCTTCTACTTGTTCTACCACTGTTCTATCATTTGGCCAATAAAATGATGCCAGATGCTCTGGTCAATGTCATGGTGCTTTTTATGGGAACTCATTATGAGCAAAATGTGTCCTGCACGTCCTACATTGTAATAGGGAGCACAGTTCAGAATGTCCTGAATTAGTTGTAAAGAACAGTGTAATAAAACTATGGAAAGTATGCTGACTGTAAAAACACAGAAATGCTGGAGGAGCTCAGCAGGACTCGCAGTATCCATCGGAGGTAAAGTTATTAATATTTCAATTCCCACCCCATGTCTGTCCATGTCTCATGCACTGCCAGACGGAGTCAACCCACAAATTGGAGAAACAACACCTCATATTTCTTTTGGGCATCCTCCAACCAGATGGCATTAACATTGACTTCTCTGGTGTCCATTAGCACCCTCCCCCCATTTCTCCCCTTCCCCTGTCCCTATTTCTTTCCTCTATCCCTATCTCCTTTCCTCCAGCTCTGCATTCACAGAGCCACCCACCCCCTCCCCCGATCTATTCTTTCAGGCACCTGCTTGTTTTCTGCTCATACATTGAAAAATGGCTCAGCCCTGAAACACTGGTTATATATCCTTTCCTCCTATGGATGCTGTGAGACCTGCTGAGTTCTTCCAGCATTTTAGTGTTTTTTTACTACACTCACAGTGTCTGCAAACTTTTCTGGTTTCTGGTTGTCTGGTTGCATGATAGCCTGGTTTGGGAACTTGGGTTGAAGACTGCAGTCAGTGACGGACCTAGCCAAGTCCATCACAGGCACTGATCTCCCATCCCTGAAGAAATCCAGGTGAGTCTTTCTCAAGAAGGCAGCCAATACCTGAATCGTGCTCTCTTCTCCCTGCTACCTTCAGGCTAGGTTCAAGAAGAGATTTTTTTTTCCCCCACTGCCTTTGGGCTCATGAGCGTTCCTGTACAACCCCGATCTGCAAGACCTGCTAAGTTCGTAGCATTTCTGTTTTCACTACAATCACAGAGCCTGCAGACTTTTATGTTTCACCGTACTATTGAATCACCACATTTCTTTTGCAACTGTGCATATTTATCTATACTTTTATATATATTATTTTCTTTTTCTCTCATGGCACTTTGTGTTAATTTAATACATGTGTATCATTTGTTAATGTGCAGACTTCATTGCATCTGTTCATTGTACTGCATAGGGTAAAAAATAACTCACCTCATCATCAATATTAAGATGGTGCTTTATTACTAATCACAAATTTTGAATTAGATATGAATTATGTTAAACACAATGGAACTAACTAACGCATTTTGAAGCTTCCTGATACACTTGGCTGTGCATTCCCCTCAGTGAGAGTATACTTTGTTTTGTATGCATTACTACGTTCTTCTGTATATTAAGAGAAAAATATAATGAGATTCTTTTTCAATTTATAGTTAGTGCACAGAGCATTCATCTAAGCATTATTTCACCCTGCCATCCTGCTAATGAATATATTTTGAATGTTAGAAATCACATCTCCATCCCTTCCATCCATTAACAACAGCCCAGGGGTAATGCAGTCGGACCGTTTGTGATGTACCATGCACCTTGATGGTGACTGCAGGGCCCACAGTGTCCCTTGACTATTTTGCATCTTGAAGGGCAGTGCTGACAGAAAAGCTGGTCAGAGATCAGGAAACCTCATTTCTGAAGTCAGTGAGGGCAAAGTCTTTTGACTTACAAGGATTACTGATGAGTTCTGATTGCTGTCACGCTGTGGGCTTGAATGTGTCAGGCAGTTCTGCGGGATTCAGGGGTACTGCGATGCACAGGCGTGCCAGAAATTCATCACCTTTCATTAGATTTTTCTTTCATCCCTTGTTATTCGAGTGATCAGAACACTACTAGCATTAAAATATGAAACAAGAATGAAACCATTTACTCTATGGACAAGCTTTATTAAAGATACTATCGAATTTTAAAAGCTGTCTGATGACTGGCCATTGAATTCTCCAAAAAAGCCAACAAATATGCACATAAAGCTTCTGTTCTTAATCAGGTAGGTAATAGGAAGAATACATTGGCATTAAAGAGGTAAATTCCTTGCACTCAATATTAGCAAAACCAAGGAACTGGTTGTGGACTTCAGGAGGAAATCAGGAGGAGATAAACCAGACTACACTGAGGGTCAGCAGAGGAGAGGGTCAAGGACTTCAAATTCCTGGATCCAAACATCTCTGAGGATCATGTCAATGCAATCACGAAGAAGGCTTGCAGTGGCTATTCTTCATGAAGAATTTGAGAAGATTTAGTATGTCACCGAGTCTCTAAAATTTCTACAGGTGTTCTGTAGAGAGCATTCTGTCTGGTTGTATCTTCATCTGGTATTGAGGTGCCTATCCATAGGACAGGCACTCCATTTGTTAACTTCAAGTTGTTAACTCAGCCTGCGACATTGAAGACATCTACAAGAGCTGGGGTCTTAAGAAAACCGCCTCTATCCTCAAGGGCCCCCACCACCCAGGCCAAGCCCTTTTCACACTACTTCCATCAGGAAAAAGGTACAGGAGCCTGAAGACGAGCAACGTGCAGCACAGGACAGCTTCTTCCCCGCTGCCATCAGATTTATGAATGGACAATGAACCTCAGACACCACCTCCCATTTTCTTATTTAACACTATTTATTTATTTTTGGAATGTAATTTATAGCAATATTTGTACTGTGATGCTGTCATAAAACAAAATATTTTGTGACATGTTCATGTTAATACATTCTGATTCTGATACAGTAGTTGACCTCGTCAGCAACTGTGAAGAGTTGGCTTACAGAGAGAAATTTGGAAGGCTCATAAAATGGTGCAAGAACAACCATCTGTCTCAACATTGACAAGACTAAAGGAGATGCTTATGGAATTCAGGGGGAAATAAGTCAAATATTCTCCCCTACTTATCAATGGTTCCATTGGGAAGAGAGGGGGAGTCCAAGATCCTTAATGTGCACATAAAAGATGGCCTACGACAACTACTCTTAGTCAGGAAGATGCAGCAACACCTACACTTCCTCATGAAGTTGGGGAGGGCAAGGCTACTGACCTCCATCTCGGCAACATTTTACAGAAGCACAATTGGGAGTGTCCTGTCTTGCTAACCCTAACCCTAATGTGCGTGGGATAGTAGTTGCAAAGCATTGGACCAGAGGTCAATGCAGAGGATAATCAAAATGGCCGAGAGAAACTCTGGGGTCTCCCTTTCATCTACTGATGGCATTTACTGGGAGCTTTGCTTAAATAGGGCTCAAAAACATTATAGAGGAACCTTTTTAGGGAAAGGATAAGTGAGTCAGCGCAACATCGAGGGCCGAAGTGCCTGTACTGTGCTGTAACATTCCATGTTCTATGTTCTATATTCTTTCCATCCAACACACACCAATCTGCCACTAAGAAGGAGATACCAGAGCATCAAAATTAGGACTGCCATGCTGGGAAATAGCTTCTTCCAGCAGGTTATGAGATTGAATAGTGACCTGTCACTGTGAATTGTCCCAAAATATTTACATTTATTTATGGTATTTTATATTATATGTTTAAGTATATACCATATTTTGTGCTGTGTATTTTGTGTGTGCACTGTTATGCAGAGAAACACTTTCATCTGGTTTATGTACAGTCAGATGTGAAACTTGAACTTAATTGCAAGTGGTTCCACACTTGAGGAGCCAACAAGGAAAACTTGTGTGACTCCATTTGTTATTATTCCATGTTTTTAATGTTTAATAACCTAAAATCTATCATAGTAGAATTAATAAAGTTACATGGGTAAGTCTTGCTGGCTGGAATTGATGGATCCTCCATCTTTCAGTCAAATCATCTTCGACAGAAGTATCGGATTTCTACTTGCTTGCAATAAACGCAGAATTCAGAGGGCCCACTGATATATTCTGTTGCTCTGCTTATCGGCAGGACTCCACCTGGCATGTGATCGGGGTCCAGTAACCTTGCCCTCCAGCCCTTGATCTTATGCCGACCTATATATTCCTACCAAAAAAAAGAAACTCTTCCTATTTCGCAACCCTCTATTTCTCTTTCATACGTTTTCCTGTTTAAGAGTCTCTTAAAAGCCCCTAATGCTTCAGCCTCCACCACCACCCATGGCAATGCATGCCAGGCACCTGCAATCTCTGAATAAAAAAAACTTACCTCTGATGTCTCCCCTAAACTTTCCTCCCTTCACTTGTACAGATGTCCTTTAGTGTTTGCTACTCCCGCCCTGTCTACCTTATCTAGTCTTCTCAGAATCTTGTGGAACTTGATGGCTATTAGATTTTAAAAATACTGTTCTTGAGCCTAGAAATGTTGGTCTTCAGGCTTCATACCTTTTTCCTGAAGATAACAGTGAGAAGAAGTTGTCACCAGTGTGATGGGGGTCCGTCATGATGTCGGTTGTCTTCTGGAGGCAGCGCCTCACGTGGATGTCTGCAATGTATGGGAGGTTGCAGCCTGTGATGGACTTGGCTATGTTTAATATGGATCCAAAAGATGCATTCACTTCCAAGCTCAATATATATGAAATGCTTTTTCCTGTTGTTCTTTACAAGCATTTCTTCATTTGTTAAATCTCAATCAGAGACTGCCATGTTGAGGCTTTATTGCCAAACTGGATTGTGCCCATTAATACTGACATCCCTGTTTTGTCCATCCATAAACCTGCAATTGTCCTTGAGGGTTCCATTGAGAAATGCAGTTCTTCACTCTTGTAGTGAACCGACCCAGTAGCTTCAGCCAATTGATCTGAACTTGCAATTTTGGGAACATTTTTGCAGGCTCCTTTTCAAAAGAGCAATGCAAACCAAAATCAGACTGATCTCCATGCCCTAATTTACCTCCATCACATTGTCTATTTGCAGCAATGAGTAGCTAAAATGCTGGTTCATCTGATGCTGGTGTTTTATCCCATGCATTTTTCTCTAGAACCAAATGAACTTCCCTTATCAGGAATGCTTAGAAATATTGTTAATTACCTCCATGTATTAATGTATACTGATCTTTAAAAATGATGGTCTGGTAGCCCAAGAACAGAGTTTATCTGCTAACAGGTCAGGTAACATCTGTGGAAATGAAGACAGTTATATAGTCATTGCCAAAGAGTCCTACAGCATGGAAACAGGCCCTTCAGCCCCAATCATCCATGTTGACCAAGATGTCTACCCAAACTAGTTCTATTTGCCTGTGCTTGTCCCAAATCCCTTGAAATCATTCCTCTTCTCATACCTGTTCAAGTTTCATCCTGAAGACTTCATCCTAGCTCAGAAAAAGATAAAGCAAGTTGAGTGCGCAGTCTGTAAGGAGTTTGTACGTTTTATCCATGACTGCTTGGGTTTCCTCTGGGTGCTCCAGTTTCCTCCCACCCTCCAAATGTTCCAGGGTTGTAGATCAATTGGTCAGCATGGGCTCATGGGCTGAAAGGGCCTGTCACCATGCTGATTGTCTAAATTTTAAATTTAAAGTTAAGTTTTAATTTACATAGAGGCACTCACACAAGTAATTAAAGCCAAAGCCAGAATCTAATATATTCAAATGCTCTCAGATCTCCAGTGTTATAATGGTGTTCATTATGCCACAATTGCGGTAATGTAAACTACAAATTCCTAGATATTTTTTGGTCCTTTCTCAAGGATTCTCATTATTACTTTCCACATTGTCATTTACAATCTATGGTTTCATCATATCTCCCTAGAAAAGACTTTCGCGGTAGTGGAAAGAATTTGTCAATATGTTCACAGACTCAAGAATAAGGCATGTGCAGCTCTATGATTTATTCTTAATGATATCATAGCAGATTGAAACTAAATGAATTGCTGGAAAACTCATTGATAGGCTGATTGAATTAAAAAATAGACATTCTAAAAGTATGCTGTCCTTCATCAGAAAAAAAAGTGAATTAAAATGAATCCTTAAGCTGTGAATAAAATATTAAATTAATTTTGCTGTAAAATACAGATGGAAGTATTGTTAATCTGATCTTGTTTGGAATTCCCATTTATTTTAGTCAAAAGTAGAATTTTCTACATCTAGACTCATCCATTATAAAGAAAGGTTGGATAACGAAACAAAATATCAAGAGTGTGGCAAGAAAGCACAGGGTAGTTTGTTGTGGTTTACTACCAATAACAACTTCAGTATTTGCCCACTTTGGGCAGATGCGTTGATGTCATGTCATGCAAAGACAAGTACAGAAATCGTGAAACATAAAAGGGACATCGATGATTTTTTTTCATTCAGTTCTTTGTTCAGTATCTTCAAATATAGCTTTACCAATTTTCCAAATATACCAGAAAAAAAGATAGCCATCTCTTGCCCAACTGTTATCCAGAATTCAAGCAACTGGCAAAAAAACTCATAAAATAAATGGAAGTTTAAAATTGGAGTCCCCTAGTACTTAAATCTCCAATCACGCAGTCTCAAGCAACTAGGAAATTCACTTATCGGACATCTACTAATCCCTATAGGTGCCAGATACCAGGGATTTTGCTTTTCTCAATAAAGAAAGTTGTGGTGCAAAGCTTTAACTATTGCCAGCCAATCTATGCTTATACTTGGAAAATATTTGATTTTCCACGTTTCCATTTCAGATGACAGTCCAAGTTAGTGTATTTCTCTCTATACAGATACTAACTGTCCTATTGAGTATCTTCCTCATTTTCTATTTTTGTTTTGGACTTCTGCATCTGTTAATTCTATACTTTTTACATTTTACTACATTACAGTTACTATGTTGTTCACTTACAGTGGGTGCATGTTTGACAAGAGCCATTTATTGTGTGTTGTTAATATTCGAACCAAGTTGGAGTTTTGAATTTTACAACAGAGGGGGAGATTAATAAATATCATCATCCATATTCAATGTAGGCAGTAGCTCTAACTCGAGATGGCAGAGGTCGACAGCATCGAGTCCACGCTGCTGAAGATCCAGCTGCGCTGGATGGGTCACGTCTCCAGAATGGAGGACCATCGCCTTCCCAAGATCGTGTTATATGGCGAGCTCTCCACTGGCCACCGTGACAGAGGTGCACCAAAGAAAAGGTACAAGGACTGCCTAAAGAAATCTCTTGGTGCCTGCCACATTGACCACCGCCAGTGGGCTGATAACGCCTCAAACTGTGCATCTTGGCGCCTCACAGTTTAGCGGGCAGCAACCTCCTTTGAAGAAGACCGCAGAGCCCACCTCACTGACAAAAGGCAAAGGAGGAAAAACCCAACACCCAACCCCAACCAACCAATTTTCCCCTGCAACCGCTGCAATCGTGTCTGCCTGTCCCGCATCGGACTTGTCAGCCACAAACGAGCCTGCAGCTGACGTGGACTTTTTACCCCCTCCAAAAATCTTCGTCCGCAAAGCCAAGCCAAAGAAGAACATTACAGTTACTATGTTGTTCACTTACAGTGGGTGCATGTTTGACAAGAGCCATTTATTGTGTGTTGTTAATATTCGAACCAAGTTGGAGTTTTGAATTTTACAACAGAGGGGGAGATTAATAAATATCATCATCCATATTCAATGTAGGCAGTAGCTCTAACTCTTCCTAAGGAAGTTGAGGAGGGAAAGGTTACTGGACCCCATCTTGACATAATTGCGAAGGTTCTGTCTGGCTGCATCATTGTGTGGGACAGTAAGTGCAAACTATCGGTCTTGAAGGCAATACAGAGGATTGTCAAAATGGCTGATGTGATCACTGGGGTTTCCATTTCCTCTGTTGATGAAATTCACTGGTACCATGGCTTAAATAAGGCTCAAGGAATTTTTAAGGACCCTTTCCATCCATCACACAGGATCTTAGACTTACTGCTATCATGAAGGAGGTACAGGAGCTTCAAACAGGACTACCAGGCTGGGAAATAGCATCTTCCTGCAGGCTGTGAGATTGCCTGGGTCTCTTATAAATAAAACAAGTAAATTATTACAAAATATTTATATATATTTATTGTATATTAAATCTTTATGTAGATACGTGTATTGTGTGTTTATGTGCATGCACTGGGTTCTGGAGAAACATTGCTTTGACTGGTTGTATATGTACAGTCAGGAGATAATAAACTTGAACTTGATTAGATCTCCAGGCATCTTCTTCTCCTGTGTTAACCTCATTTTATTCTCTCCAATTTTTGCAATTTCATCTTGGAATCTCATGAGAACAGTTTGATATTTTACATATTTCAAATTTCAACAGCTTCAATAATGTGCTTTTGTTCACAACACCATGTAACCTAACCGAATAACATTCCAGATGAACCAATTTGAAGAAATTCACAGATTGACAGCCACTCAAGTCAGATTTGGAGCTTAGCTTGTTCAGGGGTTTGACATGAATAGACAGGTTTAATTTCTATTCCCTCTGTTCACTGGCCAGTCAGTTTGTGCATATTTGTTTTGCAGTGTCCATATTCTGGTTTCTATTCCTGTCTCCGGATGAGTTAATATTTCACAATAGCTGTCTTATAGGAAACTTGATGTGAGTTTTTGCAGTTAATTAAATGATAATCATTTTAAACCCTTTAGATACACATCTTCCTTTGACAGGAGCCAAGACGTTATTTTTTTTATTGATATTCTCCATAAGACCATAAGACATATGTAGAGCTCGTCAAAAGAATCAAAGACTTGTTGATCAAAGCCAAGGCTTTTATTAGCAAAAGACAGGAGCTGTTCACAGGTGGTCGACCAGTCCGGAATGATCCGACCTGGCTAGGGACACAACCCTTTAAGGCCCAGATAGTAGGCGTGGCTAAGCTCTCAGCCAATCGCTGTAAGCACAGTCTAGATACTGTAACTATATACACTATATACATTGGTGATAGATCTGTACTATCACAACACAGGAGCAGAAAAAGGCCATTTACTCCATTGAGTCTACCCCGCCAATTCATCTGCCCAAATTGGCAGATCAATTTTCCCACTCAGCCCCACTGCCCGGTCTTCTCCTCGTAATCTTTAATGTCCTGGATAATCAAGAACCTGCCTTTAATACACCCAATGACCTGGCCTCCAAAACCACCTGTAGCAACAAATTCCATAGATTTACCATCCTCTTGATGAAGAAATTCCTCCACATCTTTATTCTAAGTGGACACCCTTCAATCCTGAAGTGGTTCCCTCTTGCCTAGACTCTTCCACCATGGGAAACAACCTTTCTACACCAACTCTGCCCATGCTTTTCAACATTCAAAATGTTTCACTGAGATCCCTCTTCATTCTCCTAAATTCCAATGCTTGTCTTGTTCGTAATATATGCATCGTAAAGGATTTACTTTTGTTTCGATGTAATAGTTTAGTATTACTGAATTCCTAAAACAATACCACTTATGGATACATCAGAATATGTACCTGCAACCCTCAGAATAACAGCAAGGCTGGATTTGGTACAATCGCACTTGTTGACTGTGAAGATTCAGAGCTTTTTCACTCATTTCAACACAATCGATAGATTTACCTGATGGGAATTCCATTAACTGAACCAGATGCTCAGGCAACCTCTTTGACTCCTGCTTGTCTGTCTATGAATAAATAAAACCCTTTCACGGATTGTGTTGACAATGCGTGCAAATTGAGATTTGTTTGGCACCTTGTGGAGCTTTGGCTCATTATAATGGGAGTGCAGTATTGAGATTCCAAACTGAAAGCAATGCACAGACAGTTCAAAAGTGCTTACATGTCACTCCAACACATCTTCATCATTAGAATTTGATTCATTTTATTTTAAACATTCTCTCTTTTGCATGATTCATTTACAAGGTCTCCTCCCCCCACCGCCCCTTCTCCCCAAGTCTCAATGGGATCTCCTCAGTTGCAATGATTCAGTTCAGAGGTTTTCTATTTAAAAATACTTCTGATTTCTCTGCAGGAATTGCAGTGGTTGGCAAAAACAGAAATCCTACTTACTCTAGCAGAATATTCAGTAGGTGTTAGACACAATGGGGTACCATCATGTGTCACAGCGGATCCCAGTTGGTTATTATTTCTATTGAAGTCAATGAAAATAAGAATGGAAGGAGATACCTGTTGCCTAAAAGTCAACAGCCATCCCACAGACTCCAGGCTTGCCATTCTCAACCATTTGTTCAGCTATGACCCCCTTAGGACTCTGCTCCCTTCCTATGAAACTATTGTATAATTAGTTTCTTCTGCATTGCTCTCCTACCGACTACATTAAAAAAACAATTATTTCAGTCCCTGGCCTCTTCCCCTCCCTCCCCTTAAATGTGCTGGGGAGTGGGGCATATGGCCCCTGTTGAGATTGACTTCTCTAGACGACTAGGTAAAGCTGAGTTATAGTGAAGAAATGAATCTCAGTGGGAAGGGGGGGGGAGGCAAGGAAACCAGCTGTGGATCCACGTTAAACAAGAAAGGCTACAGATGATGTGATTGCAGTTTAATGCACAAGAAAGTGCCTGGGGAAATATCTCACACAGCAAAGATATGTAACAAACGTTTTGGGCCTGGGCCCTTTGTGGTGATATGTAATTACACCACTAGGTCACCAGGGGTCACCCCGGAGACCTTGTATATCAAGCAAGGTATGAATAAAATAGTTAGGGGCAAGGAGAGGGGTAGGCAAGGAGTATAGGCAAGAGGTTATAGCTGGGAAGTCGGAAGAGAAAAAAAGCTGGGAAGCTCTCTGAATGGAGAGGGAAGGGGGCTAGGAACTGGAGGAAAGGAAATAAAGGAATGGGGAGGGAGAGAGAGAGAGAGAGAGAGAGAGAGAGAGAGAGAGACCTTACAGAAACCGGAGAAGTCGATGTAAATGCCACCTTGTTGGAGACTGTCCAGACGAATTTCCTCGAATTTGCGCTTGGATTTGTGTGGATATTGTTTTTCATTTGTTCATAACTTTGCAAGATCAAAACTCAGTGCCCTTTCCTGATGGCCCTTAAACTGATTGGCTGGCTTGGTGATCTCCAGTCAACGATGCTGTGTGAGTGAGATCACAAATACAAGTCTGGTTGGATCGGGGTTGCAGGCTTCCACTCTCATCAGATGGGAAGTTTCCAGTTCAGCATTACTGAAACCAGCTACTTTAAAAAAAAATTCTAAACACTAATCACTTGAACTTTAGATCCCAGCAACCATAATGGGATTAGAACTCATGGCTTGAATCTGGATGTTACTTCAACAACTTAATTACACTTCCTGGTGAGCAGGGTGCTGGTACGGCTGGGCTGGCAAAGATTGGACATAGTCAGACATCACACACCGCTGACAAGGAGATGTGGCGATGGAAAAGGAGCAGACAAAATAATAAGCTCCCAGGGTTGGAGAGGTTCCTTAGAGAAAAGTAAAGTCCCTGTTGTCAATTCTATCTAGTGGTCTAATGACAGCACAACATAAAATGGCTTTGCACTAAGGAAAGGTGAAATCTGGTGACAGGATAAGAGAAGATTACCTAGGGTGATTATAGAAGTGTTTATGGCCTTGCATGAAATGCATTTTCTTTTCCCCCGGAACAATGGAGCAGAATAATTTACTAAGATCCAGTTGAATTTTGTTGCGGCGTGGTTACAATAAGGCAGCAAGTAAGCCAAAATGACCACTTTAGATTGTGTCAGAGAAATTTTGTCAGATTCAATCAAATCAGAGATTAAGATTGTGGGAAGGATGGGATATTTTCTTTGTTTCAAGAGAGAGAAGTCCATTTTTCCTCCATCTAATTCAAGAATCAAGTTGAATGTTTGTATATTCCACTCCCACTTTGCTCTCGGAATGTATGCCACCACATCGAGAGGTTGAGGGCTTTGTCCCTTAGAACACAGGTGGATGAGGGAGAATATCATAAAAGTGTACAAAATCATGAGAAAAGCAGGTCAGGTGAACACACAGTGTCTTCTGCTCAGGGTAGGGGAATCAGTAACCAGAGAACCTGGGGTTAAGGTAAAGGGGGGAGAGAATCCAAAGGAACCTGAGGGGTAACTTTGAGTGTATGGAACAGGCTGCTGGAGGAGATAGTTGAGGCAGGTACTTTTGCAGCATTTAAGAGACATTTGGATGGATACATGGATAGGATAGATTTAGAGGGATATGGGCCAAACACAGGCTGGTGGGACTAGTGTTGCTGGGACATTTTGGTCAGTGTGAGCAAGTTGGGCCATGCTCTGACTCTATAAATTCCACAACATAGCCCTTCCTCAGGCCAGGAGACCAGCCCTCATTCACTAGTAGCACCAGCCAGCCCTAAAAAAAATAAGATGGTAGTCTCGTGAAACTGCAAGACCGAATTGCATGTGCAGTGCACATCAAAAACATCCTGTAATACACAGAATTAAGCTGTGTAACCGAGAGGTTCCTAGGACAGTCTGCGAGGTTCTTGCGTGTGACTATGGGGTCTTGCCATATTTTGCCATGAATAGTGATGGACAATTATTTAGCTAACTGAAGGAGAAGGTGTGAAGCAAGAAAGTCTGCAGATGCTGTGCTTGTAGTAAATACACAAATGTGCTGGAGAAACTCAGCAGGTCCTGCAGCATCCAGCATCCTGCAGCATCGAGCACCAACATTTCAGGCCTGTTACCTACCTTGACAAAGGGCTCAGGTCCGAAACATTGGTGCTCGATCTTTGCTTCCTCTGCAGGGACCTCCAGCAATTTTGTGTATTTACTAGAAGGAGAAAGTTCCAAGAATGCTGGTGAGACCTAGTGGGAGGGTAATAAAGATTTCCATATTCAGCCAAAACAATGAACCATCACAGCTGTCAATACCCAATATCAATCACCAGCCAATTTGGTTCACTCCACATGATATTAAGGAATGATTGAGCGTGGGCAGTATGATTAGACTCTATTACAGCGCCAGGGATCTGGCTTCAAATTCAGCCCATCTGTAAGGGGTTTGTACTTTCTCCCTGTGGCTGTGTGGGTGACCTTCAGGGGCTCCAGTTTCCTCCCATTGTTCAAAACGTACTGGGTTTGTAGGTTAATTGTTGTATTTGGGGGACACAGGCTCATGGGCCAGAAGGGCCTGTTACTGTGCTATGTCTAAAAAAGAAGTGCCATCTACAAGTCAAAAGTCAGGAGCAGGATGGTATTATCCACTGGCCTGAATGTGTGGAGCTTGATATCATACAAAGCAGCCTTACTGATTGGCACCCGATAAGCCAGTCTAAATATTTATCCACACTGTGTAGCATATACAAAGTACACTGCAGTCATTCACCCAGACTATTCCAACTCCTCCACCCAACCCCACAGCTTCAATGGCCAAGTACATGCTTGGAAACATCATCAGCTGCAAGTTCTCTTTCAGTCGCACATAATCCTGATCTGGAAATATATGGCTGATCCTTCATCGTTGACTCTTCCCCATAAGCACCATGGAAGCATCTTCTTCAGACAGACTGCTCCAGTTACGGAATGAGCCTCACCACCATCAAGGACAATGAAGATTGAGCATCAAATACTGACCTTATGAGCGATGACTGATCATAAAATTAAAAAAATTGTTCAGCTAATTGATTTTGCATCGATCTCCTTTCCAAAGTAATGGATACAATTAGACAAAGAATGTTCAACCACTGTTAATGAAAAGACAAAGTTCTGCTGGTACTTATTTGATCCAAACTTTCCAATCCTGATAGTATGGGGTAACAGTGGCAGAATATACTGTATGAGACAACAGTATCTGTTGTAATGTATGAACATTTTCCCAGCTACAACCAAGTTCGCCAACATAATGAGGCACACCCCCCTCCCATCCGAATTCTCTCACAAGAAAGAGAATGTGAAGATTACAAGTTATGACCATATTGCGGGAAGGACAAGATATGCATTCAGATTGATATAAGTTTTGGAGTAATCCAGAATTGTTCCTCCAAAGAGAAGAGCATTATGCGGAAGCAGTTGTTTAGAGGTGCCCACGTGTATATATTGCACTGCAATGTTTCCATCAGTTTAATTTGGCAAATGGTGATAAATAAGCACTCCATGCAAGAAATCTAATGGGGTTGTAGCACGAGGAAGTGTTGGAATGTTGTTTCCTGGTGGAAACAAAGCTTAGTATTCCAAACACTGAAACAAGAGGGTGCACCAGGCCAACATTTATGATTGCTGATACTCTCTTACCTTGAGAACCACAAGGAAGCATCTCCGATTGCATTGTTAGAGGTTCCTTGAATAATGGACAGATGATGAAATGTCATCAAGACCAGATAAGTTATCCTCGTGCACAGTTACCAAACGCAGCAGATGAGGATTTCTAGAAAGCCGTTTCCTCAACGCCTTCAAAACTGAGGTTGTGAAGATCGCACTTCAAAAAACATCTACCAGGGATGCCACAGCATAATTGAGTTTGTAAATGTTGGGATGTTAGTCACGTAGATTTTTGTATCATTGTATGCTTTTGGCATTTAAAACTGTGCATGTTTTCATTCACATTAAGGGAAAGAGAATCGGTTATCTCTGGGAGAGGTTGCTTTCATTCTTTGGTCCTCAATACCCTCTAGTGGTCAGATGATAAGCTAAAATGATTTCACATCGAGATGAAAACCACTGAACCATGAGGTTATTTTTACTCAATGCTTGCATATATTGAATGGAGCTGTTATTATAAAAACCTCAATTACTGGATCCTGGTTTTTACAATTTTAAGACTTCAATTTCTGGCTTTTTTTTTGTAGAAGCATTTTGAGTTGTCAAGTGCAATGCTTCATTATTCAGTGGACAATTCATAAATCTGTCATGTCAAATAGCTGCCTGTGTAGTGTCATACAATTTGAAATGGAAAATACTGACCACCCCCTCCCCCCACTCAGCTTCCATTTTACATGGGATAGAGGAACTAATATACATTACAACAGACAAATCGCGTGGCAACAAAGGCAAGGATGAAGGAACAAATTAACTGAGGCAGGAGCAATCAGACAAGGCACAAAATGGCTGTTTTATTGATGGCACAACTTACAATCTTTAGTTAAACTTGGATTTAAATAAAGCACCAAGCCTGAGAAACGGTCTGGCTCAGTTTGACACAGTTACAAGATATCTGGCTCAACCACCAATAAACTCAATTTCAGTTCACAGGCTCAGAGTAGGTATTTCACAGACTTATTCCTGATATTCCTGACTGCCAAGCATGAACATGAGACTGGGTTCCAATTATGTTTACTCAATGGAAGTCAAGGCCCTGACATTTCACATATTTGTAGACCTTGCATATTACAATTTTTGTTGCAAATCGAAATGCGAGAGAAGAGATTTGAATAGATCGCAACGATTTTTTTCTGCATGTCACAGCGAAACCTTTGCAAAGATTCAATGCCTAAAAGCTTACCTTCCATTAAAAATATAGCTGCCAAAATCACAGTAGCCCTGTAAGTTAAATCGTAACTATCGTCCGTCTGACAGACCGTGTTAATGAGCTTCTGTCTGACATCAAGCCAGTGAGAGAAGGCTGCGTAATAATGTTGTGATAGATGGATAATTAGAATGAGCTTTGTGTCTAATGTGGTGACAGAAATTCATAGATCTCTTCACCCAGTACTTTATTAATGCAGACCTGTTCACTGAAATCTTTTGGAATACTTGGCAGGGAAATGGCACTTTGACTTTTGAGTGCATTTTCATTTAATGGAAAATGCAATTAATCTCTGGTAGGCTGACAGCTTGTCTGGCCATAGAATATGGCGCAAATGTAAAATTACTGCAGATAATCAGTAAACCTTGTAATTCTGCAGACATTGTTTGTGATGTGTAATATTGTTCATTAGTTAGTAATACCCTTCAGTAAATAATATTAAAATGTGTAACCTGATGGAAAAAGTAAGTAATATTTACCTTGGACTTCTGAGAACAAATCTGATTGCAATATTATTTACAGAATGCATTTCCTAACAACATGCTTTGGACATTCAAAGTGGATGGAGATATTTCATCTTCCAAGTGACACACCTCGCCACCTTAAATCATTAATCAAGGTTTGCATAATGCTCAACTAGCTTCAAGGTTTGGTGGGGGGTGGGTAGATTTAGGAAGGCCGGCACAGTTGGCGTAATCGTTAGCGCAACGCACCAGTGATTGGGACTGGACCGGGGTTCGAATCATGCGCTGTCTGTAAGGAGTTTGTACGTTCTCCCCATGTCTGCGCAGGTTTTCTCCGGGGACTCCGGTTTCCTCCCATCATTCAAAAAATAAGGGGAATGTAGGTTAAAGGGGTGTTAATTGGGCGGCATGAACTCGTGGGCCGAAATGCGTATTACTGCGCTGTATATCTAATTTTTTTAAAAAAGGAATGACGAAGAACTGCTTCTCCCAGACAGTTGTGAATATGTGGAATTTGCTACCTTGTGAAGCAGTAGAGACTGCTCTTTAAATATATTTAAGACTCGGAGAGGTAGATTTTGGTACAATAGGGTAATTAAAGGTTATGGGGATGAGGTAGGTAAGTTGAGTTGAGTCCAAAGCCAGATCAGCTTTGATCTTATTGAATGGCAGACCAGGCTCGATGAGCCAGATTTATTTAATTTATTTAGACATACAGCACAGTTACAGGCCAATTCGGCCCATGAGTCCATGCCACCCAATTTATACACCATTAATCTACACCCTGGAGAAAACCCATGCAGACACAGTGAGAACATACAAATTCCTCACAGGCAGTGTGGGATTCGAACCAAGGTCTGGACCCGATTGCTGGTGCTATAAAGACATTGCGCTAACCGCTACATGGATGGCCAACTCCTGCTCCTATTTCTTATCTTCGTAAGTAAATATGTACTGATGAGAGTTAATTCATCCTATGTACCAGCTCTTGATCCATAGCCTAATGTGTTACATCTCCCATTCACTCCTTGGGGTCTTGACCAGTCGCCTTGGGTATAGAATGGGTTTGTTCACTGTGATTTGATTTGTAACATTAATAGACATTTGGACAGGTTCATGAATAGACAGCATTGGAGGGCTATCGACCAAACATGGGGGAATAGGACTAGCTCATGTAGGCACTTTGGCCAGTTGGGTTGAATGAACTGTTTCTGTGCCGTAATTTTATAACCCTATGAAGATAATTTAAATATCATATATGTAGGTAGTGTAATATAACCATATAACCATATAACCATTTACGGAGCGGAAACAGGCCACGTCGGCCTTTCGAGTCCACACCGGTTCACTAGAACATCTCCACTAGCTCAAACCTCCCGCTCACCGCCAATAACCCTCCAACTCCCTCACCTCCATAATATGATAAAGCCTTCCTGGAGAAAAATAACCCATTTATGGTAAAGCATTTCAAATTTTAGTCTTAATTCTTTTCCAGCCACACAGAATCCAATCAATATTTGCAACTGTCAGAAATTACTTAAAATATAATAACCCACCCCCCACAAACAAATTGTACCTTAATGTATGCAAACTGAAGAAAATATTAAGTTACATTAATTACACCATTAATATTTTAAATCAATGAAAAAAATAGTGTGAGTTGAAAGAGACCCTGTGATCTATTGATTGGAAGTCACTGCCTGATATTTTAATTGAAAATGAGAAGAAAGCAATTTGCAATTCATAACTTGACTTTCACTTCAGAAGTTAGTACAGCAATTAGTAAAATTACAAGAGCAAGTGGTCTGCACACACCTTATGGGCTCAAACAATGAAACATTTTTAAAATACAGACTTAAATTAGTGAAGAAACTTTCGATTACATGATCTCAAGCTGATAATTGGTTTAACTTCCTTGAAAGAATCCACGGTACAGGATCAAGAAAGATTAGATTTCTTTTTTGGAAAAATTGAACATTTTTCTCCGAGGTAGAGACAGAATCACCTTATTCCAACCAGTTTTATGGTCAAATAAGGTAAAGTGTAATAAAAAGAAGCATTTAATTTACCACTGGTGACACTGAGATGATTGTGACATCTTAATTTTTGTACGACAAAAATATCTACTAAATGATGATGAAAAATCCTATTTTCAATTTCCATAATGATATCTACTGTTCTGGCAGGAATTACATCTCAAGGATGTGTTGTTGACCAGAAGATTGTAATTACAAACAGGGAGATTTACTGAAGATATGACTGCCTTGATTATGTTCCCTGTTGGTTTAATTCAGCTTATTTGAGTGCTGCATTGTAATTGCCTATTGCTAATAGCACAGCTTGACTGGAGGCATAACAATGTTAGCATGGTACTCATGTCCTGTATTGAACTAAAACAGTAGCGACAAACAAATGCCATGCATATTGGTGGAAAATGTACACATAAATTCAAACTCAAAATGCAATCACATCCCAAAGGATGATCAAATATCACCCACTGCTGCATTTAGAATTGAAATGTCATCCTTCGATCAAATTTTCTATGCTCAATTCCAACTAGCATATTTCTTATTATCTTTAAACTTGTACAGCCCCACATATTTTTAAAAAAAACCCTTTGGGAACGTTGAATCTTATTCAGAGTTTAGAATTGTATTCATTGTTTCAGCATTCTCTTCATCTAAAAACAGATTGACTTTTCATTCCCATATCATTCACCGTATTCGGTCACACATACAAAATGTCATCACGTTCTTACAGATAATCAGTGAAACACATTCAAATTAGTTATCTCACGCTGCACATTTCTAATTGATTGATTTGAAGTCAAGGTACTTGTGCTTTTTAAAGCTGATATCCTTCTAAATACAAATATATTATTTAAACTTTGGGTAGCATAGCGGTTAGCACAACACCATTATAATGCTGGTGTCCTGGGTTTAAATACAATGCTGATTGTAAGGAGTTGGTATGTTTTCTCTGTGTCTGCATGGGATTCCCCTAGGTGTTCCAGTTTCCTCCCACCTTCTAAAAATGTACAGAGTTTATAGGTTAATTTTTATACTTGGGGGTCATGGGCTCATGGACCTGTTACTGTGCTGTATGATTACATTTTTTAAAATTATCTAAATTGAAAAGCGTACATGTTTTGTTTGACTCTCCTGGCCTCACATTGAACTTTGGTACTTGTACTTGTTACAAGATCAAACCAGCAACCACAAAGAAGGGATATCACACAGGGGTAAAGATGAACAATTACTTTATTAACAAAAATTCACCTTCAAACTTTAATTCAAAATCCCCCCTTTTTATAACAATGCCCACTGGTTACTATGCAAATTTCTATAACAGTATATAAAACTAATAAATTCCCCAATATGTAATTAAAGTCTAAGTTATATTTCCAACCAGCCCACAGAAAAACTTCGACACAAAACAAATACAAAGCACACAAGACTCCGATCTCAACCGAAGCAAAGATCATAAACAAAATTCAGTTCGTTTGGTAAACTGAAGCCAAAAGATCTTTGAGAGAGAGAGAGCACAAAATTCGAAGTTGTCTTGTGTTGCTTGCAGAGAGAGGAACCACTGGCTTGGTCCCGATCCTTCTGGCTGCCTTCGGAATGTTCATCCCTTTTTGAAATCCCGACATTCTAAACTGTCTTCCAGACCATGGCTCATGCTCTGGGCCTTCTTCCACTCCACAGCACCACCCAGTGGTGATTTATTGTCCAAGTCCAGAAATTTTTAGATCATTTTCTGCACATGCTCAGTCTGTCTCCCACTCTCTCAGCAGTCCACCTTCACCATGGCTCTCTAAGGCAAACTGTCACTTTTTAACATAAAACCACACAACACATAGGCCAATACACAACATAGAACTCTGTAACAGTAATATTGATATTAAACCAGAGTCTGAGCTGAGGAACGAACTACAAAAGATCAAAGATTGTGCTCAAAAAAAGCTATGTCATGTTGAAGGATATATTTCTATTTCAATTACAAAGCTTTAGAGGAATCAAATATTCTAATATTTAAACTAATAAGAATTGGAATGATATGCAGTCCATGCAATATTCTCAGTTATAAAAGGAGTCAATTCCTCCCTTGATAATTTGACAAAATGCTTTGCTCCCAGTACCACCAGTGCTGAGCCATGCTAAGTCCACCACGTTTCCACTTTAGGAGAGATTATTTCCTGTCAGTTCTCAGGCTATTTGCATGCACAGGTTATATAAATTAAAGGGTTTTGCAAATGCACTTTTGAAATTAAAGACACAAGATGTTATGCTTTTTGATGTAATTCCTCAGCAGAAAGTTTACCACTTTTTGAATTCATATATTAACAATTTTGACAGCAAATATTTTTGTTTCTATGCGAAGATGCTGTCAGTGAGGTTACTAATTTCACTTGGTTATTTATAGAGCCAATCAACAGATCGCCAAATTGTAAACAAGGGCAAGTCTTTTGCTCAAAGCTTCAGTCAAACACTGTCTTTAATTTAGAGTATCATTTGGCACCTTGCACTGGAAGCTAAATTGCCTACTGTTACGTACCTGTATGTCTTGACATTTTGTATTCTCTTCGGCTGTGTGCATGGACGTAGCTCAGTCCTATGGGACAGGAGAGCCATGTGATTGCCAGTTTGCAATGATATAACAGCAAGGTCTGCAACAGGAGCTTGAAGACTCAATACGCATGTAGGTTGCATTGTGTCTTGCAAATACATCACCTGCCTTTATTAATTACGCCGGACAACAAAGATTTTTCTTCCTGAAAACTTTTGGGTGTATTTTATAGTTTTTGGGCTGGTGATCACGAAAATCACCTTAAAACTTTCTGTTGTGCACCACTTTATAGATAAAACCTATTTTTGTAATTACCTGTCATATTTTAAGTCTACTTCAAGCATCCCAAACCATGAAGTGCAACATATCGTTGAAAATTCATTTTCTGCCTTCGCACTTGAACTTCTTCCCGGCTGATCTTGGTGCAGTCCATTGGTTAAAGGTTTCACCAAGACATTGAGACCACAGAAAAGCAGTATCAGGGCAACTGGAATCCATCAACACTGGCCGTCTATTGTTGGACCCTGATATGAGAGGCATCAGATGCTGAATACAAAAGAAAAATCAGCGGCAAAACATTCTTAGGTCAGTTGAACTAACACAATGTGTAAGAATCATTATGTGAGTAAATATGTCAAATTCAACAAAAGTTAATTTAATGTTTCTCCAACTTCCTACGTGATTCAGCAGATCTGAAATGATCTTTGAGTTCAGCTTGAAGTTGTCTATCATAATCCACAATTTTTTTTCATCATCAAGGCTCATCCCTTCTTGAGCGAAGATGAACACGGTGCCTTGTAGCTCTTCTGCCCTCACAGAACTGCGCTGAATTCTATTTGTTCTATTTTCCATGGAACTTTAAGCACCTTGTGCCAGGGCAAGGACTTGCAGGCGAGTGCTTACCCAGGACAAACACCTCCCTCTGGGTCCCACGCCACTGGACCTGGTGGAGTGCAAGGCATGACAGCCAGAGTGACGTGGGATTCTACCGCAGTGGTCTGTTTCAAGGCCATGCTTGCTGGCCGTTGTCCTTACTGATCCTTCACCCACCGAGTTTGCTGCTGCAGACCGCTATGGAAACTGTTTCCTGTGCTCTGTCACAGCTGCAGGCCCCTGCTGCCAGACTGACATGTGCTATTTGCTCATAGCTGGGGCCCTTTCCAGGTACTGAAGGCTGGGCGAGCTGAGCCCGGGGATTTGAAGTCAGAATTACCCTCTCCTTGCCTTTGCCTGAAGAGGCAAAACCTGCAAGGCAGCAGATGGTTTGAATTCAGAGTTTGCCGTCTCTTAGCCTTTTCCCAAAGAGGCTTGATGGTGAAACAGGAAAATATTTTGCCTCTTTCCTACCTGGACCATTTAATGGTGATTCCAGAGTCACACCATCATGGCAGTCTTTGTGGCCTCGGAATGACCTGAGTAATTCAGTCACTTCAAAGGCAATTAAAGATGCCAGATCTCACAAATGAATCGCGGAGTGCAAAGACCACATGGCTATTTGTCAGGGGAAAGGAGAAGTAGGGCATGTAGCAGGCTTTTGTTTCCCATGGTGTCAGTTTGTGAAATCAGCATAAACCAGCTGGTTGCAAGACCCTAAAGGAATGCAAGTGTAGGCTCCAGTGTCCATGTCAGCACTTAACAAGATTTTAATGTGCACTCATTGACTGGTATGATCTTCCTGGCTGTGAGAGGCCTGACATTACAGCTGTAGATGTCTCATGTTTTGAGAGTGAAAATATGAAGGTGTGCATGGCTTGTTAAACAGGGTCAGCAATGAGTTAGCCACCTGCAGACTCATATTAATGTAAAACATAGAACATTACTGCACAGTACGGGCACCTCAGCGCACGATGCTGTGCCAACTGTACAAACGAATCCTTCCCTACACGCACAACCCTCTATTTTTCTTGAGCCCATTTGCCTAAGTCTTTTGAATTCCCCTCTGTACCAGCCTCCACCACCACCCCCAGCACCCACCACTCTCTGAGCAAATAAAATTACATCAGACATTTCCCCCTAATCTTTCCTCCACTTGTTTTCTTTTGTGGTCCTGGAGTAGTTTCTGGTTAGGGGAGCATGGGGAGGTTCAAGGGCTTGATAAGTCATAAAATAAAGTAGATCTATGGCATGGAAACAGACCCTTTGGCCCAACTAGTTCATGCTATCCAAGCTGCCTATCTGCCTACATTCCATAAAACCAGAGAGCCTTAGAACATTACAGCACAGAAACAGGGCCCTCCACACATCTAGTCAGTGTCAAACCATTATTCTGGCAAGTCCCTCTCAGACTATACCTTCCATCCATGTAACCTATCCAAATCTTATTTTACATGACAAAATGGAGCCAGGATTCAGCGAGCAGCACATACCTCACTCTCACCAGCCTCTGTGTGAAAGGTTCTCCCTAATGTTTCCTATAAACATTCTACCTTTCACCTTTAACTCATGTTATCTCGTTCTATTTCCTCTAAATATTTCCTATTAATGCATCTGTCCAAACGTCTTTTAAACTACATCTAGAATGATCCAAAAAAGCTTCTCATATATATTCCACAAATTCATCTTCAACCTTAGTCTGTCTTATATGTGGGTTGAAGTCTCTCTTGATTCATTTATTACCTCTTAATCCCCACCATTAATATCCTGATTTATGCCATGGCCAATATTACAGCTACTAGTTGGTGGACTATACTTAACTCTGCCTTCTGTTGAAATGAATGTGGACAATCTCGCCTAGATCTGTGTAACCATGCACCTGCGCATCCTCACATCACCTGGTCCATGAACCCACTCCCTGCTCCCCCTGTCTCACCCACTACTGCTGCCCATTGCTGGGTAGTTGACCCACCGTTGTGTTGGTTCACCCTACACGCTCCGCCCGGGCAGCCTGCTGCCATATTCCTTTCAGGTCCGCTTGTGCTCCAAAACGACAGTTTTAATCGTACCTAATGGACTTGTTCTGTGCACGGTTTCATAACCCCAAAGGAAATGGGCCAGTGACAATTTTTCTCAAACAAAATATTTCAGTAACAATTGGGTCCAGAGCAGTGGTTTTTATCCTTTTTTTCCCCATTCACATACCACCCTAATTAATCCTTTACTAATCACAGAGCACCTATGGCGTAGGGATTACTTAAGGTGGTATATGAGTGGAAAGAAAAAGCTTGAAAACCCTTGATATACAGGGTTAATGCTGCAACCCCTATGCTATTACGGATCTGAAAAAATGGCGGTGCTGACTCGATGGGCCAATTTGCCTACTGTCTGTTGTCTATTTTCTAATGCAAAGACGTTTCTCTTTCGATAAGGAGCCTAAAACTGCTCAAAATAATAAAACTGATATTAAACTGGGAACTGCTTTACTAGGCTAAAAAGAAAGCAAGGAAGAGGAGGTAACGATACATACTGTAAATCATGCAATTGACTGGATTCAATTGAAAACCCACTTTGAGCAAGACAGGTAAATATTTTACTTTGTCAGGACGTGAGGTCACCAAGTAATGGAGGTAGAAAACCTTGTAACAGTTTCACAGCTGAACTTTAAAGATGTGGACCAAGAGCTGGGAAGTGACTGTTAGAGTGCCACTGTTACAGTGCCAGCAACCCAGGTTCGAATCCAGTTCAAGGGAGTTTGTTCATTGTGCCCGTGTCTGCGTGCTTCGGTTTCCTCCCACCCTTCAAAGCATTCGGGTTTGTAGGTTAATTTGGATGTAATCAGGCAGCACAGGTTTAAATGGTTGAATTGGCTTCTACCACATGATCAATTTAAAAAATGTTGGATTAATCCATGTAGCCCATTTTTTGCTGGCATGGTCATGATGGACTGAATAGCTCCCTGCATTGCAAATTTTTATGCTTTGATGATTCTACGTAATATCAGATTTTTCATCCAATACGACCAGGATTGGAAATGCTCTGAAAGAAAATATAGCGCAGCAAGCAAATGCTGGAGGGTCAGGCTGAATCTGTAAAAGGCAAAAGATGGCCAACATTTCAGGCCAAAACTCTTCATCAGGAAAGAAAATAAAGTGATGGGCGATCACTTGTTGATTTTTAAAAGAGATTAGAGCATAGACTGTTGAATAAATCATTGGAAAAAGAAGAGAGTACAACCAACCATCCCTGCTCTTTCAAGCAACTACCACTAGTCTTGTCAGAAAGGGCTCTGGTAAATTATTGTACATGTAGATTTAAGACTCAGTTCGGTATGGATCATGTATGATGGGCAAGTAGTCAAGATTATGTTGCTAAAGCCTTCACTGAATAAAGTTTAATTTACTACAAAAGTATGTTTTCTATAACAACTGACTCTCCAGTTTAGACAGCACCATGAAGTGGGTTCTTTTAATGTAAAAGCTTTGCACTATTGATCAAAGGTTTAGCCTCTACTTTGAACATAGTGGTATTAAAGCTCCCTCTGCTGTCTTATATTGAAAACTGCAGGGGAAGGTGTTTGCCAGCCTTGAAACCAGGGGATATAAAACAGGGGAAAGGACAGACTTTGACCCTGGAACCTATTGTTCTGTTCAATGGAGTCTTAGTTGATTTGGGTCATATTTCCCAGATGCACCTTATCCCATATCATTTCATACTTTTAGTTAATAAAAAAAATCCATCAAGCTCAGATTTAATATCGGTGTCTGTGTGGAAGAGAGTTTCGTGCACTCTTTATATTAAAAATAAATGGTTCATAACTTCACTCCAGAATGCCACTGGTCTAGGTTTTAATCATAATCTCTGCTTCTAGATGCCACAAAACAAGGGAAATAGTTTATTTCTATTTTCCCTATCATTTCCTATTCATACCTTTATTCAAAATTCTTTCTTAAACTTTCCAAGTTCCAGGGAAAATCTCTCCCTCTAATCTCTGCAATTAATTCTCTGTCCAGATATTTTTCTAGCATCCATGCACTATGTTCCCTTCAAGGCCAACTTATCCCATTGCTATGTGTTCTTGTCAAAGTATACCATAGGGAAAGTAACATTCTAATTCTATGAGTAAACAATCTCAAAACAGAAGTAGGGCATGATCCAAGTTCAGATGTATTGTCAGAGTACATACATGGCATCACATACAACCCTGAGATTCCTTTTCCTGTGGCCCAGGCAGAATTTTTACTTATGATAGAGCAAAAAACTGTTGCCTGCAAAAGATGTCCTTAGCCATAGGTGTGGTGCTAGAGAATTGCAGGGTATCCCGTGTTGTTCTGGTGTTTAAAAAAGGCTTAAAAAATAACCCTGGAAATTATAGACATCATCATAGTTAAATTATTGGAAGATATTCTAAGAGATCAGATATACAAGTATTTGGATAGCCATGGCATTGTGTGTGATAGGTCATATTTAACCAATCTATAATTATAGAGTTTTTCAAGGAGGTTACCAAAAAGGTTGATGAAGGAAAGACTGTGAATGTGGTCTATATGGACTTAGTAAGGCCTTTGACAAGATCCTACAAGTGAGGTTAGTCAGGAAGGTTCAGATGCTCGATATTTATGGTGAGGTAATAAACTGGATTTAGCATTGGCTACTTAGGAGATACCAGAGAGTGGTAGTGGATGATCGTTTCTCAAACTGGAGGTCTGTGACAGGTGGTGCGCCTCAGGGATCAGTGTTGGGACTATTGTTGTTTGACCTGGATGATAATGTGGTAAATTGGATCATCAAGTTTGCAGATGACACTAAGATTGGAGATGTTGTGGAGAGTGAAGGCTTTTCAATTTGCACAGGGATCTGGACCAGTTGAAAAATTGGATGAAAAATGACTGATGGAATTCAATGCAGACAAGTGTGAGGTGTTGCATTTTGGATGGACAAACCATGAAAGGTCATACACAGTAGGGCACTGAGGAGTGTGGTAGAACAGAGGGGGCCTGGGAATACAGATACATAATTCCCTGAATGTGGTGTCACAGATACATAGGGTGGTAGAGAGCTTTTTGGCATATTGGGCTTCATAAGTCAAAGTATTGAGTGTAGGAGCTGGGATGTTATGGTAAAGTTGTGTAAGACATTGGTGAGGCCAAATTTGGAGTATTGTGTGCAGTTATGGTCACCTAATTACAGGAAAGCTATCAACAAGATAGAAAGAGTGCAGAGAAGATTTACTAGGATGTTACCCGGAATTCAGGAACTGAATTACAGGGAAAGGTTAAACAGGTTAGGACTTTATTCCCTGGAGTGCAGAAGAATGAGGGGAGGTTTGATAGAGGTATTTAAAATTGTGAGGGATATAGACAGAGTAGATGTAGATAGGCTTTTTTGTCCCTCTTAGGGTAGATGATACAAACCAGAAGACATGGGTAAAGGTGAAAGGGGAAATGTTTATAGGAAATATGAGGCGGAACTTCTTCACTCAAAGAGTGGTGGGAGTGTGGAACGAGCTGCCAACTGAAAAGGTGATTCCAGACTCAATTTTAACATTTAAGAAGAATTTGGAAAGGTACTTGGATTGGAGAACTATGGAGGGCTATGGACTGGGTGCAAGTCAGTGGGACTAGGCAAAATAATAGCTCATCACAGACCTGAAGGGCCAAAGGACTTGCTTCTGTGCCACAGTTTCCTATAGTTCTATATGTATACAAAAGAGAGAAATGTAAAGAAAGAAAGAATTGTAAGCAACCTGACTGACACAGAAAATACATATTCAGTGATAAATAATGTGCAAAGCAAGAGTCCTTAAATGAGTCTCTGACTGAGTTGTGGCTTTCTACTTTCCACAATCCTTTAAAAACAATTTGAGTATCCTCATAAACCAACTGCTGAGGAATGGTGCATGGGGCAAAAATCTTTCCTTTGTAATCCAAAGGCCTAAACTGAGAACCTAATGATAGATTCAAATGAAACTTGAACACAGTTAATTAAATACACCAGGAATGAAAAGTCAATGGCATTAATAGTGACAAGGGATGTTCTATAAATGTTGGTCCAGCCAGCAATATTCAAATTGTGTGGAGCTCAACCTTGCACACAATGTTAGCAAAACCAAGATGATTGTGGACTTCAAGAAGATGCCAGGAGAATACAAACTAGTCCATATTGAGGGCTCAAGTCGTGCAGAGTCAAGAACTTAAAATTCTTGGCTGTTAACATCTTTGAGTATCTGTCCTGGAGACACATGTCGAGGCTCTTGAAAACTTCTACAGCTGTACCACGGAGAACATTCTGGCAGGTTGCATCTGGCAAAGAGGTGCCAATGCTCAGGGCACAAAAGAACTCTAGAGGGTTGTTAACTCAGCCTGCGACATCACAGGCACGAGACTTCACTCCATCGAGGACATCTACAAGGACATCTACAAGAGACGGTCATTTAAGAAAGCAGCCTCTATCCTCTATCCTCAAGGACCCTCACCACCCAGGCCTTGCCCTCTTCACTCTGCTATGATCATGAAAAAGGTACAGGAGCCCAAAGACGAGGACCCAGCAGCACAAGGACAGCTTCTTCCCTGCTCCCATCCTGAATGATCATGAACCAAAGACACTGCCTTACTTTGAATTTTCATTACTTTTTGTACAGTGGTTTATATGAACATTTGCACGGATGCTGCCACAAAACAACAAACTTTGTGACTCATCATAAATAGAAGTACCAGACTTGGGGAAGTCTTGGGGAAGTGAGCATAGCTCAAAACCCATATTTTAAGTGGAAATTCTGGGGTCATCTTATCCACTCACATATACAGTATTCATTTTAGGGTGGCCATTATCACTCTATATCAACAGGCAAATCTGTTCCTGGATCCAAAAGTAGATTTTCCATTATTTTAAAACTTAGGAAACAAAAATCTGGTATCTTAAGAGTTAAAATGGTGACCCAATAAGCAGAGCTTTTCTTTTCTATACTTAACCCCCTTCTCTACTTCTCCCATGTATGAACCATAGCCAAGAGAATGTAAAATCCAGTTTTCAGGAAATGATGAGACTGGCACAGTGCCCATTCTGCTCCCTGTCCTGAAAAAAAACCGTGGGAATCAACCACACATTGAAATCCGCTAAATTTGAAAGCTATAAAGGCACTCCCACAAGATTTTCTTTGTGCACATTAAATAAAAACTCACCACCCAATCATAAGAACTGGTTTTTATTAACAATTGATGATTTGGTCCACAATGGTAGGAAATTTCACAAAGCAGAGCATGTCAGCAGGCAACAAATGGTGTTGATGTCAGGCTGCAATATGCTTAATTCAGGAAGATCACAGGAAGAAATTGATGTTTGGTCACTGGACAGACAATAATATCAGCTCGACTACATTCATCCATTCACACTCAGTTCCATAAGAAACAAAATGTGTAGAGCAAATACAAAATGAATGCTACACACACCACTGGTTTATTGCTGTAAACCAATGGTACATTTCTAACCCAGATGAATTGGCAGCACCAGTTATTAAAAGGAGTCAATTTTTCAGTGATTTTTCGAAGATATACATTTATTCGGAGTGATAAATTATCTTATCCAAGTCTCAATAAGTGAATGCAAACCATTGTACAAATTTCCACATATACTGGAGTTATAATGATAGAGGCATCTATGCCTCTACTTCTCTACTTGTTTCATTTGAATGAAAAATCTCATCAGTGAATAAAACAACATTCTCCATGTGAAGAAATGGAGTTAGAGTATTCCTGTCCAGTGGAAATGAAACGGGTCAACAGAGCAGTATGCCAGTCTATCATAACTTTTATAAAATGCAATAAATCACTCAATTTCCAAGCTTTTGATGTTTAAAATATGAAGTAGCGCGATTACAAGAATTCATATGTACGTATTTATACAGTAAATGTGCAAGACCTGTAATATCAGTTGCAAAATCTACTGATGCTAGATTTCCTTGCATCATGCATTTGCTTGGTAATATGAAATATAATCAGACCCTTCAGACATGACTTCTGTCAGAATTTGATGATCTGCTTGTTCACACATAATTAGGTTATTGAAGACCCCCCATCCTTGTATATTGAAGCAGAAGAGGCAGATTTAAAGGAGCAAAGAAGGATGACAGGTGATTTTAATAGAGGTCCTCAAGATTATGAGAGGCATAGGTAGAGTGGCCAGAAATCACCCTTTATCCAGGGTGAGAGTAGCAAATATCAGAGGACATCTGTACAAGGTGAGGGAGTTTGGGGGGGGGGGGGGGCGGGAAGACTTTTAAAAAAAAAAGTGCGTACTTGGAATGCATTACTGGGGTGTTGGTAAAGGCTCGTACAATATGGGCTTTTAAAAGACTCTGACAGGCACACGTATACAAGAATCGAGGCTTCGTTTCTGGACCAGGTTTCAATTGGTTGGCAGAACATTGTGGGCCAAAAGGCCTCTATTGTGTTATTATGTTCTATGTTTTAATGCAATGGTCCTCAACCTTTTTCTTTCCACTCACATCCCACTTTAAGTATTCCCTAAACCATAGGTGCTCTGTGATTAGTAAGGGATTGCTTAAGGTGGTATGGAAAGAGAATGTTTGAAAACCACTGTTTTAATCCTACTTAATTGACTTGTTATGTGCACGGTTACACAACTCCAAAGGAAATGGGCCAATGACATTTTTTCTCAATCCAAATATTTCAGTAACAACTGAGTCGAGAGCAGTGATTCTTTCCACCCACATACCACCTTAACCAATCCCATACTAATCACAGAACACCAATGGCATAAGGATTACTTAGTGATGGGAGTGGAAAGAAAAAAGATGCAAACCACTGTTCTATTGTGAAATATAAACCATTAAGTTTATACGAGGCAAAAAGAAAGGCATTTTCTCCAAACAGCATTGGTAATCCATAAACCATTTTTCACTTTATGTCCTGAACACAAATTCATATTGGTCTAGCATTTCCTTTATTGACTCAGTCATCCTCTTCTAAAGTAAAAAACACACAATGCTGGAGAGAAACTCAGCAGGTCAAACAGTGTCCTTTATATAGCAAAAGTAAAAATACAGAACCGATGTTTTGGGCGAGCCCTTCATCAAAGCACAGAATCATGTCGGCAGGCATCCGAGCAAGTCATTTTTCCATCCCTTGATGAAGGGCTCAAGCCTAAAATGTCAGTTATGAATTTTTACTTTTGCTATATAAAGGACACTGTTTGATCTGCTGAGTTTGTCCAGCATTGTGTGTTTTTACTTCAACCATGTTGTCAGAAGAATTTTGTGTTTTACATCTTCTTCTGAGGAGAGGAGGAAGGAGGTAGAAGTTAGCAGGAACAAAGCCCTCAAGATTTATTTGTCACCTTAAATCTCAAAGCTAATTCAAATTCTGATAGACATTTTTTTTCTTTGTGTGACTAAATACAGTAAACCCCGTGGTATACAGCACCTATGCGGTTTGGTATATACAAGCTAAGTGCATTCGCCAGTTGCTTGAGTTGCATATTACGTGATTGGAAAACTAACAGCAAGGCAAGCAAATTTTAAGCATCTGATTTTAAAAAAAACCTATTTATTTCCTGCATTTCTTTGCTGGTTGCTCAAATTCAGGATAACAGGGGTTAACTGTATCATATTTTATGCATTTTTAAAATTTAACTTGTTTCTGCTTCTAAATGTAATACAATAATCCTGCAATAAGAACAAGCATGTTTACATAGAATGGCATCCAGAGCAGCAAACCATGAGGTCCATTTTAAAATTATACTACAGTATTTATATAATACACTAATTTAGATTTATTATTGACATTTGTACTGAGATACAGCTTTCTTTCATATCAAAGGCTAGCAGAGTCATTGCACTCCAGCACCATTTTGCAAAAATTAGAAAGAAAATATACGATCCCTTGAGTCAGCGAGAAGACGAGCATCGTGCAGCTTCCCTGTATCCAGTGGCTTGCTCTCCAGCAGCGTAAACAGCAATTAGTATAAATAATAATTTATTGTAATTACAGTCATTGCATGTAAATATGACATGACCAGTACAAACTGGAATTATTTTAATGAAAGGGAAAACAAAAGATAAACGATTAAAATTCTAAAAAGACTTGGATCAAATCAAGAACAAGGTCATTGCAGTTAGTGCAACACTGCCAGTTTGAATCCGGTGCGGTCCGTAAGGAGTTTATATGTTATCCCTGTGTTGCATGGGTTTCCTCCCACCATTCAAAATGTACTGCAGGTTATAGGTCAATTGAGAAGCATGGGCTCAAGGGCCTGTTACTGTGCTGTATGTGTAAATGTAAAAATTTTTTTAAAAGAAAACTTTTCAATTAACAAAAATAGGCATAAGTCATTCAAATAAAACGTGATACTTGTAAGACAATTATTGATTCCAGTTGCAATGGATTTTGTGTTCATTGGTTTTAATTAGAAATTAATTGAAATGCTGTTCCAAAGACACCAGATACTCTTTTTTTTTTAAAGATTTGTGTAAAATCTATTTCGGTTCTGAAAATCCTTATAGGCACGCTTTGCATCTTTTTTACTGTGTGGAATTCTTCCGAAAGGTTCATGGTCATTGAAACAACCATCAAAAACATCATCAACAGCTTTTTCTGCAGTTTCTTGACTGACTTTGCGAACAGCTAATATGGAACGGCAGGCTCGTTCACGAACACATTTCTGAGTGCAAAAAGACAAAATATTAGTGTCAAATTCTGTAACCATTACACAGCACACAGTTCGAGCAAAATTATTTAGAAATTCCTTTGCACAAAGACCAAAATCGTTCTTCTTGTTTTAGAACACACACAAGCATTTTAAACAGCTTTGGAGAAATGTGGATTTGTAATTCTTCCTCCATCGGCACAATGCAATGGAAAACAACTGAAGACCATCCATCGGATACAGCTTTGCACACAAGTCCTGCAGGAGTTGATCTGCACGGACCTTGTTTTGCAACTATTGGTCAGAGATATGCAAAAGTAACTAGCAATGATGAACCTGGCATCTTTCTCTCTGGTCAAAAAGATATCAGTCTCTGTCCAACAACTCTTCCTCATCAAGCTATAATATTTACGCGAGAGCTATCAATGAATCCGGTGCAAAAGATTTCCCCCCACCTCCCCCATGCTGTTCAATGGGTCATACCCAGTTCAACTAGTGCTTAATTTGTTAGCTTGAATAAAGAAAAGCAGATATAAATATTTGTTGTTCTTCTCTCTTGAGAAGGCCTACAAGGTAAAATAAATAATCCAAGACAGACTGCCAGAAGTATATTTGAAATTCTGTGTTCATAAAATAACAATTGTACACATCTGTTCACAGAGTATGAGCACCTTTTATTGACATCATTATCACCAGGAACCTCTATAGAATTTCCCCAGTTTTGTAGTACAACTTCAATAGAAATTAAACAAAGACCTCACAGAGATGTACTAAGATTTCTGCCAAAGCTGCAGAGGGGATTAAAAAAAAACAATCCCTGAAAAGTCTCAATTTTGTCAAATGATGTACAGTGTTATCATAACTTACTTGATGATGTTGCTTTAGACCAAAATTGAATCTGCTCAATTCATTCCCAAATGTGCATTCTCCACTGAGATTCGCCGCTCGAATCTGTTGGAAATTTGTATGATTGAACTCTATCAGGATTTTTTATTCCAAAATATTACATGTGCAATGTGCATTTCACATATCGATTTTTTAAAAAAATGACCAAAACCGTCAGGTAGCTTGTTACATTTTAAAATAACTAAGAGCAAGACCTTTCTTGACAATTTCTTTGATGATCCCTTCGCCCTCTGAGAAGCTGCTTGGCAATTATAAATTGTTGATAATTAAACTAAAGAATCCATCCATTCTTTTCAGTGTATAAAGGAAGGGAAAGACCGTAAGACATAGGAAATAGGCTGTTCAGCCCATTGAGTCTGCCCCACCATTCAGATCCATTTTCCTACTCAGCCCCACTGCCTGGCCTTCTCCCCATAACCTTTGACAGTCTGGCTAAACCATTCCTGATTGATAGCAATGGTCATTTAATTAACTGAAAGATCACTTTCTAAAATGCAACTGGTTGCATAATTGTCTGACCGAGTTAGAAATGATCAAGATCAAAACACAGAAGCCACATTATTTTCCTATAGAACTAAGCACTTTGTTCAGAGAAAGTGATATGAACACATCAACAATTTGTAACACAGAACAAAAAAAAAAATCTCAATTTTGTAACCATTTGAATATAATTACAGTAAAATCCCCATTATTCAAGCAACCGGTAGTCTCAAACAACCGGCAAAAGAGAAAAAATATCACATAATGTATAGGGGGAAAAAAACACATATTGCTGTAATTTCACCAATCATTCAACAAGCAATCTTGAGCACAGGAAAATTCATTTATCTGACGTCTACCGTTACCAGGAGCTTTACTGTATCTGGACAGTTACTATAGACTTCTAACCTGCAAAAATTTGACTTCTTTGATCATTCTTTGATCTTTTCAGTGAAGAACACTGAACTTAATGGGTTCACACCTGAAATGCACCTACAAAGAAGAACATTAACCTTGATGCAAGCACCAGAAATAGTTTCCAAGCCAACTTTTACTTGCAAAAAACTGTGTTTCTACACCATCTGACAAATAATCTCCCAAAGTGCTGTCATCACTTTTTGTAATTACTCAAGCTGTCTCCCATCAGCTGATTCCAGCAATATTCACATGGGCAATAAAGAGAAGTGTGCTCTCTGAGCTTATTACTTCTCAGACTGGATATGCCCCAATAACGATTGATACCAAATATTGGCAGCAATGGAAAACACACTTGCCCATTTACTGAACTGCAAATAAAGCCAGTTCACACCAATACCAGGAAGCAGATATATCACAGTATATTCTACCCTATATATGCGTGTAGTCAAAATTTGTGGACCAATTTTTAGGATAAAATTTAGGGAGTTGACAATAACACACACAACTTTTGACTGCGAGAAATGCTTGCATTGCTCGAGGCATCAGGAGCTCTGATAGGTGTGTGGGACCAGGTGACAAGTCTGCATATTTGGGGGTAGGGGGTCAGGGAATTGGGAGCTCAGGTGGGCAGGCAGTTGAGACCAAAGCAAGAGACCACGATCAGGCCATCGGGAGCTCAGATGGGTGGGCTGCCAGGGCCTAGGTGATCGGGGTGTCAGGAGCTTGAATGGGTGGGCGGCTGGGGGAGAGGTGAAAGTCTGTACTCGTGGAACTCAGATGGGTGAGCAGCCTGTGCCAAGTTAAGAGACTGCGGTCAGGATGAATGGGAGGTTGGAGTGACAACTTTTACACGTGATACGGAAAATACCATATTTTGGGGCCAAAAATAGGGGGTCGACTTTGACATGGTGTCGACTATTACATGTGTCTATATGGTACATCACATTTTCTTAGAATTTCTGCCATTTCACAGTTCCTTTGAGAAAATGGGTGTGCTTCTTCTTTCTTTGGCTTGGCTTTGTGGACGAAGATTTATGGAGGGGTAATGTCCACGTCAGCTGCAGGCTCGTTTGTGGCTGACAAGTCCGATGCAGGACAGGCAGACACGGTTGCAGCGGTTGCAAGGGAAAATTGGTGGGTTGGGTTGGGTGTTGGGTTTTTCCTCCTTTGTCTTTTGACAGTGAGGTGGGCTCTGCGGTCTCCTTGTAAAACACTCAAAAACAAGGAAACCGAAATGGAGAAAAACCCAGGAATAAGGAGAAGCCTTTCATAATACAGACCTTGAGATTTTCAAGTGAAATCTTACCTCTGAGCAAGCTAGGTGTTTTATATTGTGGAACCAATCCACATGCGCACGACAGTGATCAAACGTATGGATTAATTCGTGGGTCACAACTCGGTTCATGTGCTGTTGTTGGTGAATATTATTCTGGCACAGGACAATCTTGAATTTTTAAAAAAAAAGCTATCAGGCTGACAGTTCTGAGATACAGTTGGACAACACGTACAAAATTTTCCTCTACTACACGATATATAAAAATCAGGACTTTTAAAGAATGATCCATTTTCAAAATGTGGTAAGTACAACACAAGTATTGCCAAACTTATAATGGGGCCCTGAAATGAGATGCTTACTAAGCGATTTTATAAGGTAATTAAGAGTGAATCTCATTACCTACATTTTCTTCCTTGAATGACTTTTCTTTTCTCTTTTTCAATATTTTTATTGGTTCAATCAATTAAATGTCCCAGAGGTGCATAACAATAAACCATTAACAAATCTCATATAGCGACACAAATAGTACTGAGACTACGTTACATTAAAAAGATAGATAAACCCCGACCGCTCCACGCATCGACCCAGTATTGCAGTGCCTCTGGGAACGGTGGAAAAAAAAACTAGTTAATCTTACAAATTTAGACAGGCCATCACATCGGACAACCATTGATTATGAGTGGGAGGGGCAGCATCTTTCCATCTCATTAAAATGGCCCTTCTAGCGATAAGGGAGGCGAGGGCAACTACATGGGTTTGTGAAGTAGTCAAAATTAAACTAGATGGCCCTCTTATATTCCAAAGAGAGCAATAAAAGGACATCCCTTACCAAAAATTGGATAGAGAAGGACATAACCAAAACATTTGGAACAATGTACCTTCTTCAATTACACATTTATCACATTTCGAATAGAAATTAGAATAGAATTTAGCCAAATGAACTTTGGAATAGTGGGCCTGGTGTACAAACTTAAATCGTAATAACGAATGTCTAGCACAAAGAGAGGATGAATTCAGTGGTTTCAGAAAATAACTTGAAAATCTTGTTCCCATAGTTTTTTTTAAATTTTGTCCAGGGAACTATGTAGAATTTTGAAGTAATTCATAAACCCATTTTCCACTCATCGTCTTTTTGTAAAAGCCTACAACATGGACACTATCTACCCATCTCTCAAAAAAAATTTAATTACTGCAATTTTCACCCAAAAATGCCCTCCAATGGTCATACATGGTGCATGACTCACCTGGGCTATTTCAGCATCAAAGCCCCCACTGACTGTTCCATCACAGTCTTCACACGAAAAGTGACGATCCTTATCAACAGCGCTGAAGACAGAATATTACAGATATCATTTGGCTGTTTTTGCTGTAGTCACAAAACAAAACACTATGACTGCTTGGATGTCTGAAATAAAAAAATGCTGGAAGCACTCAGGGCAGACAGCATCAGTGGAGTGAAAAATAAAGTGAATGTTTCTACAGTTATATTAAAAGTAAAACAGTAGCTCAGAAGAGAAATGGCCCCTAAAGAACAACCTCTCCTGTGAAGTGACAGGAGATGGGTTGAATTTTAAATGATTATTTCATATCAGTCTTTACTGGGGGGGGGGGGGGGGAAGAAATCATTGAAGCAAATAAGCTCCAATATCCTGGGCCATACAAGTTGAGCAAAAGAGGTATTGTTAGCCTTGAAGCATAATTAAAGCAGACAAATCTCCAGAGTCTGATAAAGGGCATCTTCACTCCTTGTGGGGAACTAGGAAAGAAGGTGCGGAGGTCCTTGCTGAAATTATCTTTTGCCTCAGGCCAAGTGCCAGAAGATTATGCCATTATTTTTTAAAAAAAAGCACAGACAAATCAGGGAATTATAGGACAATGAGCCTCTTGTCAGCAGTCTGAAAACTGCTAGATGGGATTTTTGAGGGTGTCCCATGCAGTATGACTGTTCATCAGGTTGAACCAGAACACGTTATCCACCCAGTCCTTCCTTCATCTTCATGTGCAAAAGTGTTGCTCATCTCTACCAGTTGCCAATCTTGAGGAATAGTCTTAACTCTTTCTCATATTACATATGTATTTGCCAAAATACTATTTGGCATTTAATATTTTCAAATCTAATGATATATCTTAGCTCTGTGGGGGAAAATGGGAACTTTCTGTGAATTTTTGGTTATTGTATTTGTAGAATCTTTTCAAACCCAAGAACTGCTGTATATGCCTCCAACTTCAAATGCATTTTCATGGTAAAATTTATTTTGTGGCACATTTCTATACTTTAAAAATCTATTATGAACAACAAACCACTATACCGATTGAAAATCGAAAAAAAAACAGATGCTGGAGATCTGCAATAAAACCAAAAAAGTCTCGAAAGACTTAGCAGGTCAATCTGATATGCTATCTTCAACCATGTCATTTGTGTGTTGGGTCCAAGCCTCATTTGTAGGAAGAGAAGCAGAGTTAACGGTTCAAGCTGAAGGTTCTTCAAACTTCTTGCCCTTTACAAAATTCAGCAACAACTTTCCACGAGGTGGTTATGCTGTTTGTTTTAGAGTTAACCTTCCTTAGCAATTGTGCACTTTTTGCACATTAAATGCATTGCAAAGCACATTTCAATGTGCATTGAGACAAGATTTTGATGGCTGTTAAAAATCTACATTAAACTTACCATCCTGAGCGTTTCATGGCATCCATAAGTAGTTTTGCAAAAGGATCTGCAAAAACATTCAAATGTGAAAATTATATTCAAAATATCAATGCAATTGAAATCAAACACTTAAAATTCAAATTAATTGAGCATGAAGTCAATTCCGAAAAGTTTAAATGTTTGCAAACACAGTAAAAGCCCCCACCCCTGGTATTCCAGATGCTTGACATTGTTTCTTTCATGGATTGGGCGAACTAATGGCAAGGTGCACCAATTTTTAAACTTTCGTGTTTTTTTTTTTTAAAAACCTATTCACTTTCTGCTTTTATTTTTGCCAGTTGCTTGAATTCCATATAACAGAGATTTTACTGTGCAAACACTTACCATTTTTGACTGCTGAGGCCATTCCTTACTCTTAAGAATTAGAGCTAGGACAATCAAAGATGTGAGAAAGGCAATACA